>NC_091987.1:49239767-49539767 GCF_044704955.1 Pristiophorus japonicus
TCTCTCCCCCCAGTCTCTCTCTCTCCCCCTAGGTCTCTCTCTCCCCCCTAGTCTCTCTCTCCCCCCAGTCTCTCCCTTCCCCCAGTCTCTCTCTCTCCCCAGTCTCTCTCTCCCCCCAGTCTCTCTCACCCTCCAGTCTCTCTCTCTCTCTCCCCCAGTCTCTCTCTCTCCCAGTCTCTCTCTCTCCCCTCCAGTCTCTCTCTCCCCCCCCCAGCCTCTCTCTCCCCCCAGTCTTTCTCTCTCCCCCCAGTCTTTCTCTCTCCCCCCAGTTTCTCTCTCTCCCCCATTCTTTCTCTCTCTCCCCCAGTCTCTCTCTCTCCCCCAGTCTCTCTCTCTCCCCCAGTCTCACTCTCTCTCCCCCCAGTCTCCCTCTCTCCCCTCACTCGCCCTCTCCCCTCACTCGCCCTCTCCCCTCACTCGTCCTCTCCCCTCACTCGCCCTCTCCCCTCACTCGCCCTCTCCCCTCACTTGCCCTCTCCCCCTCACTCTCTCTCTCTCCCCCCCACTCTCTCTCTCCCCCAGTCTCTCTCTCTCCCCCAGTCTCTCTCTCTCCCCCAGTCTCACTCTCACCCCAATCTCTCTCTCTCTCCCCCCAGCCTCTCTCTCTCCCCTCACTCGCCCTCTCCCCTCACTCGCCCTCTCCCCTCACTCTGTCTCTCCCCTCACTCTCTCTCTCCACTCACTCTCTTTCTCCCCCCCACTCTCTTTCTCCACCCCCACCCTCTATCTCCCCCCAGTCTTCCCCTCTCCCCAGCCTCTCTCTCCCCGCAGTGTCTCTCTCTCTCCCCAGTCTCTCTCTCCCCCCAGTCTCTCTCTCCCCAAGTCTCTCTCTCACCCCCCAGTCTCTCTCTCCTCACGCCAGTCTCTTTCTCCCCCCAGTCTCTTTCTCCCCCCAGTCTCTCTCTCCCCCCCAGTCTCTCTCTTCCCCCAGTCTCTCTCTTCCCCCAGTCTCTCTCTTCCCCCAGTCTCTCTCTCTACCCCAGTCTCTCTCTCCCCCACTCTCTCTCATTCCCACTCTCTCTCTCCCCCAGTCTCTCTCTCTCCCCCAGTCTCTCTCTCTCCCCCAGTCTCTCTATCCCCCCGAATCTCTCTCTCTCCCCCCAGTCTCTCTCTCTCCCCCCAGTCTCTCTCTCTCCCCCCAGTCTCTCTCTCCCCCCAGTCTCTCCCTTCCCCCAGTCTCTGTCTCCCCCCAGTCTCTCTCTCCCCCCAGTCTCTCTCTTCCCCCAGTCTCTCTCTCCCCCCAGTCTCTCTTTCTCCCCAGTCTCTCTCTCTCCCCTCCAGTCTCTCTCCCCCACCAACCCTCTCTCTCCCTCCAGTCTCTCTCTCCCTCCAGTCTCTCTCTCCCCCCAGTCTCTCTCTCTACCCCCAGTTTCCCTCTCTCCCCCAGTCTCTCTCTCTCTCCCCAGTCTCTCTCTCTCCCCAGTCTCTCTCTCTACCCCAGTCTCTCTCTCCCCCACTCTCTCTCATTCCCACTCTCTCTCTCCCCCAGTCTCTCTCTCTCCCCCAGTCTCTCTCTCTCCCCCAGTCTCTCTCTCCCCCAGTCTCTCTCTCCCCCCGAGTCTCTCTTTCTCCCCCCAGTCTCTCTCTCACTCCCCAGTCTCTCTCTCCCCCCAGTCACTCCCTTCCCCCAGTCTCTCTCTCCCCCCCAGTCTCTCTCTCCCCCCAGTCTCTCTCTCCCCCCCAGTCTCTCTCTCCCCCCCCAGTCTCTCTCTTCCCCCAGTCTCTCTCTCCCCCCAGTCTCTCTTTCTCCCCAGTCTCTCTCTCTCCCCTCCAGTCTCTCTCCCCCCCCCCCACCCTCTCTCTCCCTCCAGTCTCTCTCTCCCTCCAGTCTCTCTTTCCCCCCAGTCTCTCTCTCTACCCCCAGTTTCTCTCTCTCTACCCCCAGTTTCTCTCTCTCTCCCAGTCTCTCTCTCTCCCCCAGTCTCTCTCTCTCCCCAGTCTCGCTTTCTACCCCAGTCTCTCTCTCTCCCCCAGTCTCTCTCTCCCCCACTCTCTCTCATTCCCACTCTCTCTCTCCCCTCGTCTCTCTCACTCCCCCAGTCTATCTCTCTCCCCCAGTCTCTCTCTCCCCCCGAGTCTCTCTCTCTCACCCCAGTCTCTCTCTCTCCCCCTAGTCTCTCTCTCCCCCCCTAGTCTCTCTCTCCCCCCAGTCTCTCCCTTCCCCCAGTCTCTCTCTCTCCCCAGTCTCTCTCTCCCCCCAGTCTCTCTCACCCTCCAGTCTCTCTCTCTCTCTCCCCCAGTCTCTCTCTCTCCCCAGTCTCTCTCTCTCCCCTCCAGTCTCTCTCTCCCCGCCAGCCTCTCTCTCCCCCCAGTCTTTCTCTCTCCCCCCAGTCTTTCTCTCTCCCCCCAGTTTCTCTCTCTCCCCCATTCTTTCTCTCTCTCCCCCAGACTCTCTCTCTCCCCCAGTCTCTCTCTCTCCCCCAGTCTCACTCTCTCTCCCCCCAGTCTCCCTCTCTCCCCTCACTCGCCCTCTCCCCTCACTCGCCCTCTCCCCTCACTCGCCCTCTCCCCTCACTCTGTCTCTCCCCTCACTCTCTCTCTCTCCCCCCCACTCTCTCTCTTCCCCCAGTCTCTCTCTCTCCCCCAGTCTCACTCTCTCCCCCAGTCTCTCTCTCTCCCCCAGTCTCTCTCTCTCCCCCAGTCTCACTCTCACCCCAATCTCTCTCTCTCTCCCCCCAGTCTCTCTCTCTCCCCTCACTCGCCCTCTCCCCTCACTCGCCCTCTCCCCTCACTCTGTCTCTCCCCTCACTCTCTCTCTCCCCCTCACTCTCTTTCTCCCCCCCACCCTCTATCTCCCCCCAGTCTTCCCCTCTCCCCAGCCTCTCTCTCCCCGCAGTGTCTCTCTCTCTCCCCAGTCTCTCTCTCCCCAAGTATTTCTCTCATCCCCCAGTCTCTCTCTCCTCACCCCAGTCTCTTTCTCCCCCCAGTCTCTCTTTCCCCCCCAGTCTCTCTCTTCCCCCAGTCTCTCTCTCCCCCAGTATCTCTCTCCCCCCAGTATCTCTCTGCCCCCAGTCTCTCTCTCCCCCCAGTCTCTCCCTCACTCCCCAGTCTCTCCCTCACTCCCCAGTCTCTCCCTCACGCCCCAGCCTCTCCCTCACTCCCCAGTCTCTCTCTCTCTCACTCCCCAGTCTCTCTCACTCCCCAGTCTCTCTATCTCCATCACCCTCAGTCGCCACCCTGACTTAGCCTCTCTCTCCCCCGCCAGACTCTCTCTCTCCCCGGTCTCTCTCTCTCCCCCCAGTCCCCTCTCTCTCTCTCCCCAGTCTCTCTCTCTCTCGCTCCCCAGTCTCTCTCTCTCTCTCTCTCTCTCCCAGTCTCGCACTCTCCCCAGTCTCTCTCTCTCCCCAGTCTCTCTCACAAGACTCTCTCTCTCCCCAGTCTCTCTCTCTCCCCTCCAGTCTCTCTCCCCCCAGTCTCTCTTTATCCCCAGTCTCTCTCTCTCCCCTCCAGTCTCTCTCCCCCCCCCCCAACCTCTCTCTCTCTCCAGTCTCTCTCTCCCTCCAGTCTCTCTCTCCCCCCAGTCTCTCTCCTCTCTACCCCCAGTTTCTCTCTCTCCCCAGGTCTCTCTGTCTCCCCCAGTCTCTCTCTCTCCTCAGTCTCTCTCTCTACCCCAGTCTCTCTCTCCACCCCAGTCTCTCTCTTCCCCCAGTCTCTCTCTTCCCCCAGTCTCTCTCTCCCCCCAGTCTCTCTTTCTCCCAGTCTCTCTCTCTCCCCTCCAGTCTCTCTCCCCCCCCCACCCTCTCTCTCCCTCCAGTCTCTTTCTCCCTCCAGTCTCTCTCTCCCCCCAGTCTCTCTCTCTCCCCCCAGTCTCTCTCTCTCTCCCCCAGTCTCTCTCTCTCCAGTCTCTCTCTCTCCCCAGTCTCTCTCTCTACCCCAGTCTCTCTCTCTACCCCAGTCTCTCTCTCCCCCACTCTCTCTCATTCCCACTCTCTCTCTCCCCCAGTCTCTCTCTCTCCCCCAGTCTCTCTCTCTCCCCCAGTCTCTCTTTCTCCCCCCAGTCTCTCTCTCCCCCCGAGTCTCTCTCTCTCCCCCCAGTCTCTCTCTCTCCCCCCAGTCTCTCTCTCCCCCCAGTCTCTCCCTTCCCCAGTCTCTCTCTCCCCCCAGTCTCTCTCTCCCCCAGTCTCTCTCTCCCTCCAGTCTCTCTCTTTCTCTCTCCCCCAGTCTCTCTCTCTCTCCCCAGTCTCTCTCTCTCTCCCCTCCAGTCTCTCTCTCGCCCCAGTTTCTCTCTCTCCCCAGTCTCTCTCTCTCCCCCAGTCTCTCTCTCTCCCCCAGTCTCTCTCTCTCCCCCAGTCTCTCTCTCTCCCCCAGTCTCTCTCTCCCCCCAGTTTCTCTCTCTCCCCCATTCTTTCTCTCTCTCCCCCAGTCTCTCTCTCTCCCCCAGTCTCTCTCTCTCCCCAGTCTCTCTCTCTCCCCAGTCTCTCTCTCTCCCCCAGTCTCTCTCTCTCCCCCAGTCTCACTCTCTCTCCCCCCAGTCTCACTCTCTCCCCTCACTCGCCCTCTCCCCTCACTCGCCCTCTCCCCTCACTTGCCCTCTCCCCTCACTCTCTCTCTCTCCCCCCCACTCTCTCTCTCCCCCAGTCTCTCTCTCTCCCCCAGTCTCTCTCTCTCCCCCAGTCTCACTCACCCCAATCTCTCTCTCTCTCCCCCCAGCCTCTCTCTCTCCCCTCACTCGCCCTCTCCCCTCACTCTGTCTCTCCCCTCACTCTCTCTCTCCCCTCACTCTCTCTCTCCCCTCACTCTCTTTCTCCCCCCCACTCTCTTTCTCCACCCCCACCCTCTATCTCCCCCCAGTCTTCCCCTCTCCCCAGCCTCTCTCTCCCCGCAGTGTCTCTCTCTCTCCCCAGTCTCTCTCTCCCCCCAGTCTCTCTCTCCCCAAGTCTCTCTCTCACCCCCCAGTCTCTCTCTCCTCACGCCAGTCTCTTTCTCCCCCCAGTCTCTTTCTCCCCCAGTCTCTCTCTCCCCCCAGTCTCTCTCTTCCCCCAGTCTCTCTCTTCCCCCAGTCTCTCTCTCTACCCCAGTCTCTCTCTCCCCCACTCTCTCTCATTCCCACTCTCTCTCTCTCCCCCAGTCTCTCTCTCTCCCCCAGTCTCTCCTCTCCCCCAGTCTCTCTCTCCCCCGTCTCTCTCTCTCCCCCCAGTCTCTCTCTCTCCCCCCAGTCTCTCTCTCCCCCCAGTCTCTCCCTTCCCCCAGTCTCTCTCTCCCCCCAGTCTCTCTCTCCCCCCAGTCTCTCTCTCCCTCCAGTCTCTCTCTCTCTCTCTCCCCCAGTCTCTCTCTCTCCCCAGTCTCTCTCTCTCTCTCCCCTCCAGTCTCTCTCTCTCCCCCCAGTTTCTCTCTCTCCCCCATTCTTTCTCTCTCTCCCCCAGTCTCTCTCTCTCCCCCAGTCTCTCTCTCTCCCCCAGTCTCTCTCTCTCTCCCCCAGTCTCTCTCTCTCCCCCAGTCTCTCTCTCTCCCCCAGTCTCTCCTCTCCCCCAGTCTCTCTCTCCCCCCGTCTCTCTCTCTCCCCCCAGTCTCTCTCTCTCCCCCCAGTCTCTCTCTCCCCCCAGTCTCTCCCTTCCCCCAGTCTCTCTCTCCCCCCAGTCTCTCTCTCCCCCCAGTCTCTCTCTCCCCCCAGTCTCTCTCTCCCTCCAGTCTCTCTCTCTCTCTCTCCCCCAGTCTCTCTCTCTCCCCAGTCTCTCTCTCTCTCCCCTCCAGTCTCTCTCTCTCCCCCCAGTTTCTCTCTCTCCCCCATTCTTTCTCTCTCTCCCCCAGTCTCTCTCTCTCCCCCAGTCTCTCTCTCTCCCCCAGTCTCTCTCTCTCTCCCCCAGTCTCTCTCTCTCCCCCAGTCTCACTCTCTCTCCCCCCAGTCTCCCTCTCTCCCCTCACTCGCCCTCTCCCCTCACTCTGTCTCTCCCCTCACTCTGTCTCTCCCCTCACTCTGTCTCTCCCCTCACTCTGTCTCTCCCCTCACTCTCTCTCTCCCCTCACTCTCTCTCTCCCGTCACTCTCTTTCTCCCCCCACTCTCTCATTCCCACTCTCTCTCTCCCCCAGTCTCTCTCTCTCCCCCAGTCTCTCTCTCTCCCCCAGTCTCACTCTCACCCCAATCTCTCTCTCTCTCTCCCCCCAGTCTCGCCCTTTCCCCTCACTCGCCCTCTCCCCTCACTCGCACTCTCCCCTCACTCTGTCTCTCCCCTCACTCTCTCTCTCCCCTCACTCTCTTTCTCCCCCCCACTCTCTTTCTCCACCCCCACCCTCTATCTCCCCCCAGTCTTTCCCTCTCCCCAGCCTCTCTCTCTCCGCAGTGTCTCTCTCTCTCCCCAGTCTCTCTCTCCCCCAGTCTCTCTCTCCCCCAGTCTCTCTCTCCCCAGACTCTCTCTCCCCCAGTCTCTCTCTCACCCAGTCTCTCTCTCACCCAGTCTCTCTCTCTCCCCAGTCTCTCTCTTCTCTCTCCCCAGTCTCTCTCTTCCCCCCCCCAGTCTCTCTCTCCCCCCCCAGTCACTCCCCCCCCCCAGTCTCTCTCTCCCCCCAGTCTCTCTCTCCTCGCAGTCTCTCTCTCCCTCCAGTCTCTCTCTCCCTGCAGTATATTCCCCCCCCCCCCTCCAAGTCTCTCTCTCTCCCCTGTCTCACTCTCTCCCCAGCCTCACTCTATCCCCAGCCTCACTCTCTCCCCAGCCTCACTCTTTCCCCAGCCTCACTCTCTCCCCAGTCTCACTCTCTCCCCAGTGTCACTCTCTCCCCAGTCTCACTCACCCCACAATCTCTCACTCTCCTACTACCTCCGAATTTTATTCTCTCTCAGAAGGCCACAGAAATATTCCTGCAGACAATCAGTGATATTTTCGGCAAAAGTCCTGAAGCTTCAGCGGCTATAAGCTCCATGCAATTTGTGGTTCAGCCACACTTCTGGCTTCCTAGTACATTGCACTGCGCATGCGTGCTCGATTCGGTCACACATGCGCAAAAAGGCGGCGTCATCCAGGATGCGCATGTGCAGAAGGACACACAAAAAACTGTTGCAAGTAATCACTCCGATGGAAAATATCGATGAGCTTGAATGATTTTGTGAATGAGATGTTTGTGAACTGTGGAATTTTACAGCACTGAAGGAGGTAATTCGGTACATTGCACCTGTGTCAGCTCTCTGAAAGGTATATCCACTTAGTCCCATTCCCTGCCCTTTCCCCATACCATATGACTTTTTGTTTTTCGATTATTTATTCATTTCCTTTTTATGAGTTATTATGGATTCTTTTTCCACTCTATTTTGCTGGTATTCCATGTACTAACAACTCTGCATATAAAAAACATTGGCCTAGATTTGATTGTCAAAATAACCGTGTGGCCAAGGCCGCTCCCCGTTATTTATGCGCAAATGGTCCAACAACTTCAGTCGAGGGGCAGATACGCAGTTGAACTCAAATATCCAAAAGTTGTTGTCCGAGTTTTGTCGTTCTGCCATTCGCTTCTTGAAAATGGCATCTCACAATCTGGCTCACCTTTTAATCCTGATATCATTTCCATGAATCTCTTCACCGTTCTCTCCATGATCTTTATTTATTTCCGAAAGCAAGGCACCGAAAACCAGATTCAACATTCGAACTGCAATCTAACATATGGTTTGTAAAGGTCTATCTGTACCTCTGCTTTTGTCCTCGATGCCTGCCTTTTGGATCCCATTTACTTTATTGTTGCAGCTTTATTAATTTGTTTTCCCACTTTTAAAGATTTGTGAATTCTTCATTCCATTTAAAGCTGTACCATTTATTGGTTGTTTGTTCTCCTTACTCTGTTTCCCAAAATATATCACCTCACCTATCACGACATTAAATGTTACCTGCATCTGCCTGCCCAATCTACTCTCTTGTGTCCTTCTGAAGCAGTATACAACTTTGTTCACGTTTCGTACACTCGCTATTTGTGTATTGTCTACAAATGTTGATTGTCTACCACTTACACCCAAGTTTAGATCATTTCTATGTGTTCAGAGCAAAGTTTCCTTGAGAGACACCGTTGTTTATATCTCTCCAGTCTGAAAAACATCAATTAACCAGTTAAGGAGCTCGAACTAATATGGGTGTGACTTGCTGATGGCTTTCTTCTGCGTGGTAATGTCTGTTATGTGGTTTTACCAAAGTATGAGCAGTGTAACTTAATCTGATGATCCTGTGATATTCTCTAGCCTGCTCCTGTGAGACTGGTACCAATGTACTGCAATGCCTATGATGCACAGATCTGTTCTGCCATGAAACTAATTTATGTAAACTCAGATTGGTGTAAAGCCTGCTCTACAAATGAGAGGTAAATTTACAAAAATACTTATGCTGGTTATGTTGATAGGGTTAGATGAAGTAGAGTGGGAGGAGGCTCGTGTGGAGCATAAACACTGGCATAGATCAGTTGGGCCACATGGCCTGTTTTTGTGCTGTCATTTCTATTTAAGAGAAAAGAAGTCTTATTACAATGATACAGGGTGAGGCCACACCTGGAGTTCTGTGTACAGTTCTGGTCTCTTTACCTAAGGGAAGACATACTTGCCTTGGAGGGAGTGCAACAAAGGTTCCTGGGATGAGGGGATTGCCCTATGAGGAGAGATTGAGTAGATTAGGCCCATATTCCCTGGAGTTTAGAAGAATGAGAGGTGATCTAATTGAAACATATAAAAATTTTAAGGGGATTGACAGGGTTAATGCTGGGAAAATGTTTCCCCTGACTGGGGAATCCAGAACACGGGTTCACAGTCACATAATAAGGTGTAGGCAATTTAGGACTGAGATGAGGAAACATTTCTTCATTCAAAGGGCTGTGAATCTTTGGAATTCTCTACCTCAGAGAGCTGTAAATGCTCAGTCATTGAGTATATTCAAAACAGAGGTTGATAAATCTGCCGATAAATTTTTGGGAACTAAGCAAATTAAGGAATATGGGAATTGTGCGGGAAGATAGAGTTGAACTCGAAGATCAGCCATGATTTTGTTGAACGGTGGAGCAGGCTCGAAGGCCCAAATGTCCCACTCCAGCTCCTATTTCTTATAAGGCCCCTCGAGCCTGCTCCACCATTTAATAAGATCATGGCTGATCTGATCGTGGGCTCAGCTTCACTTCCCTGCCCACTCCCCATAACCCTTCCAATATGTCCTTACTATACAGTATAAATGCACATGAGGCCCATACTTGAGAGAAAGTCACTCTGTGACCAGTAACCTTTATTAGCCAGCACTGAAGTAATGAAGGTGGGTGGAGCTTCCCCTTTTATACCTGAAAGTCCAGGTTAGGAGTGTCTCCCACAAGTTCACCACATAGTGGTCAATGTTTTCACGGTGTACAATTTAGGTCAGTTTATACATGGGTTACAATGACAGTTGAATACATGACACCTTCACTCCCTTATCATTCAAAAATCTGTCTATCTCCACCTTAAATATATTCAGTGACCCAGTCTCCACAGCTCTCTGGGGCAAAGAATTCCACAGATTTACGACCCTCTGAGAGAAAATACTTCTCTTCATCTCAGTTCTAAATGGGCGACCCCTTATTCTTAAACTATGCCCCCTATCTCTGCATTGCCCCTTATGTTCTTATGTAATTCTATTTACTCTCTCTGCCACTTTATCCTTCCTAAGATTTGTTTGGTACTGCACTGAGATGTTAGGAAAGTGTTGTATACTTCGAATAATGATTCCACATGAAATCTAATTGTACATTCCATACAAAAAAAGACTTGCAAGTAAGACAATACAAGATGTATATTAGAAAGTGGATCCTTTAATGCAACAAATATTTTAATGCCTCTGCAAAGGGAAAATAGTGGTGTATTTTTAGAAATTAAATACCATTTAAAAAAAAAACAGCACCTTTGTCACACCTGCAACTTTTACACTGTTCATCATAAGTTGCAGCCTGCCTATGCAGGTCATAAAAACCTATATGAAAGTATGACATTATGGGCCCAAGTTTCCACACGATAAAAAACGGGCGCCCCTCCGAGCTGGGCGCCCGTTTTTCGCGCCTAAAACGGCGCCGGAAAAAAAACGCGCGATTCTGGAGCGTTCTGCAGCTCCTTGTCTGTTTGGCGTGGCGCCCAGGGGGGCGGAGCCTACACTCGCGCCGATTTTGTAAGTGGGAGGGAGCGGGTACTATTTAAATTAGTTTTTTTCCTGCCGCCAATGCTGCGCGTGCGCGTTGGAGCGTTCGCACACGCGCAGTGTGAAGGAAACATTGGCACGCGGCCATTTTTGTAGTTCTTTGCAGCTGTTTAGTTTTTGAACATTTTTTCATAAAAGCACATTGCCATCAGCACATCAGCACTGAGAAGGCTGCAGGAAGCCTCAGAAAGTTGAGGCAGCCGTTTCCCGACGACCTCCCCCTTTTGCCGTCGGGAAATGGCTCCTCAATTTCTGAGGCTTACTGCAGCCTTCTGTCTCCTTCCCTCCCTCCCTCCCGCCGTCTGGAACGGCTTCCTCCCCCCCCCCCCCCCCCCCCGCTGCGTTCGGTCGGTCGGTCGGGCCCGCACTGCCCCCCCCTCCCCCTGCTCGCCCGCCCGGAATGGCATGGCTCTGCCCACCCCCCATCCTGCGTTCGGTCCCTCCCCGCCGTCTGGAACGGCTTCCTCCCCCCCCCCCCCCCCCCCCGCGTTCGGTCGCCGGTCGGTTCCCTCCCTCCCTCCCGCCGTCTGGAACGGCTTCCTCCCCCACCGCCCCCCCCCCCCCCCACCCCCCGCGTTCGGTCGGTCGGTTGGTCCCCTCCCTCCCTCCCGCTCGCCGGCCAGCCGTCTAGAACGGCTTCCTTTTCCTTCCCCCCCCGCCCCCCCGCGTTCGGGAATGGCTGCCTCGTTTTGTGAGGCTTGCTGCAGCATTCTCCGTGGCTGAAGCACTTTCACACAGGTAGGAAGATGGTTTATTTAATCTTTTCTTTGCTTATAAATTTTTATTCTGGTTGGATTTATTTGTATAATATTTGTATAAGTATAAATAAGGATTGATTGTAGAATTTAATGACTTCCTTTCCCCCCCCCTCCCCCCCTCCCCCCCCCACCTCGTTCTGGACGCCTAATTTGTAACCTGCGCCTGATTTTTTAATGTGTAGAACAGGTTTTTTCAGTTCTACAAAAATCTTCACTTGCTCCATTCTAAGTTAGTTTGGAGTACGTTTTCACTGTGGAAACTTTGAAATCAGGCGCCAGTGGCCGGACACGCCCCCTTTTGAAGAAAAAATTCTGTTCCAAAGTGGAACTGTTCTACCTGCCTAGAACTGCAGAAAAAAAAAATGTGGAGAATTGCGATTTCTAAGATAGTCCGTTCTCCACCAGTTGCTCCTAAAAATCAGGCGCAAATCATGTGGAAACTTGGGCCCAAAATGTTGAATTATAAAATGCAAATGCTAAATGAAATCACCAGAAAAACAGGATAGAGAATAATTATGAAAATAGTGTTGAGGTTTCAATGGTGCTGCTCCCTCCTCATATTTACTATTTCCTGCTCCATTCTTTAAACGTTCTCTCTCTTTATCAATAAGATTTTTCTCTCTCTCCCATTGCTATTGTTTCTTGCTCTGCTCTTCTGATTGTTCTCTCTCTCGCTCTCCCTATCTCTGTCATCATTCATTTTCTTCATTTCACACCATTCTCTTTCTCTCCTCCTGGCACTTCTCTCTACTCCTTTCTCTGTCACCAGTTCCCCTCTGTTTCTCTTAAGAAAACATAGGACAAGAAAAAATAATGCTTCCCATAGATCATGTCCAATGCATTATATCTTGCACACAACCCAATCCATTTGATTCCTTTATGAAATTTCCTATTTTTTTTTTTGCAATGTAAATTGAGCAAAATGCTGAAAAATCTATCGAACCATTATATTCTACACCTTATATTATTGCACCTTGCATATTATGGGGCAAATGTAATTAATTTAATGAACGGAAGATGATGCAGACTGTGAATTGGGTGCACCCAATTCTTGTCATGTGCTCCGACTGCACAAAGTTCTGGCCAGGAGCACTAAATTATAAAAGTTACCCTTTGGATCTTCGATTCTTGCCTTCCTCAGTGTGACATTTCCATGGATGTGGCAATTCAGAATCATGTTCAACATAACATTATGCTATGTCTGTCTATACTTAGCCTGATAAACCTGAATTGTGTTACTAACCAACTATTCATCCCATATCTACTCAATAGGGGTGGGGGGAGAGGAGAAGAATACATTCTTCTCGTCTCAAGGCTGTTAAACTTCTGCGCTCCCAGTCTAAGTAACTGTTTTCATCTACATTATACATTTTTTAGCATTTTAAAAACCTGAATATGTCTCCATTTTCCTTAATATTGAGTTATCTGAATCTTTCCAAGTCATCAAGATGACCTCATTATTGTCCTTGTTGATATTTATTGAACAATCCAAATTCATGATGAGACCTTGGACAACGTGGACCATTTTCCATACCGCGGGTACCTACTTTCAACAAGGGCAGACATCGATGACGAGGTCCAACACAGCCTTCAGTGTGCCAGTGCAGCCTTGGGTCGCCTAAGGAACAGAATGTTTGAAGACCAGAACCTTAAAACTGGCACATAGCTCATAGTCTACAGAGCAGTAATGATAACTGCCCTCATATATGCTACTGAGACATGGACTATATACAGCAGGCACATCAAAGCACTGGAGAAATGCCATCAACGCTGCCTCAGGAAGATCCTGCAAATCCATTGGCAGGATAGGCGCATTAACGTCAGTGTTCTCACACAGGCCAAAATCCTGAGCATCGGAAGCATTGACAACGCTTGATCAGCTCCGATGGGCGGGCCACATCGTCTGTATGCCCGATACGAGACTCCCAAAGCAAGCACTCTACTCAGAGCTCCGACAGGGCAAGCGAGCCCCAGGTGGGCAGAGGAGCTTCAAGGACACACTCAAGGCTTTCTTGAAGAAGTTAAATATCCCCACCAACACCTGGGTATCACTGGCGCAAGATCGCTCAAAATGGAAGAGAATAATCCGTGAGGACATCGAACACTTTGAGTCTCTTCGCCGGGAGCAAACGGAGACCAAGTGTATACGGCGGAAGGAGAGCATGGCAACCCAAGCTCTTCAACAAACCGGCACTTTAACCAACGTACTTTCAACCACTGTCTGTCCAACCTGCGACAGAGACTGTAGCTCCCACATTGGACTGAACAGTCATCTGAGAACTCGTTTTTAATGTGGAAGCAAGTCATCCTCAACTCCGAGGGACTGCCTATGATGATGATTTATTGAATCCTTTCCAACATAGGACAATACTGTTATTTTACAGTGGAATTATTTGTAGTTTAATCGGATGGAATAAATACATTAATACTGTTTTGTCAGAGAGTGTCTGACACATGCAGAAACCCAAATATCGCACTTTGTCTTCATTCTGTGCTCTGGAGAAATCTACACAAATAGAGTTTCTGGTTGCCCAATATGGAATGTGCACTCTCTCCCATAATGGCATACCACACTTACAAATCCTGAGCTGGTTGACAGAGGGATCTCCAAATAATCTATAACCAAACAGCCTACTTGCACGAACAGCTTCCTGTTGCTTGTCCAGCCAGGATCACCTTAACCATTAGGGTATTAACTTACAAGGTTGTCATGTATTGATCCACTTGGAGGTGCAGAGCTTCATGAACATCTGCTTACCTCTCTTCAACCCAATCTTTCAATGTGATGGATGGACTTCTACACAGCAGCTTATGAAGTGCAAATCATATTTGCCGGGTAATGGTTGAAAAATGGTTATGTTTTTGCCTCGGGCAGGTTGCAGTGTATTTTCCATGCAGTACTATGCTACTTATGCCAACTGGAGTCTAGTTTTGCTAATGACGGGACTGCAGCTTGACCTTATTTTACAGAGCACAGAGATTTTGAGCAATGTCCCCTCCTTGTACTTGGCAATTAAAAATGAGAAACATAGGCATTGAATCAAGTAGCCGCGTGTCTCCCAGAGTGATGGCGGTAGCTCCTAATAGTGTCATTTGGATAGAAGCAATGCTTGCGATGGCAATGCAACTCCCCATTAATTCTGAATAGGTTCCTGCTAATAACCTATTTTCTTTGTCTTGACATGGACACTTTAGCAGCTTCCATGAGCACCACACTGATGTTATTACACATTAGTAACAAAGCTACTTTGCTCATGTTATCATGCCATTGTAGTGCCAACCAAATGCCAACAGCCTTGCCCTTTCCTTCAGAACATCACTACTTCAAAGTGTATAATTAGCAAAGCAGATTGCTTTCGAACTGTGTGTGGGCAGTATTGAGATGGGAAATTAATAAGGCAACTCATTGCTTGTCGAAAGGGGTGCAATGAACTATCTTGCAGATAAATTGACAGCTAATGCAGTAAGTGCTGCTCTTCTGAGCAAAGTGGTGTATTAATGGGAATGTAGGACTTGGAGGTTTCATTATGTAGTAGCAAATACCATTTACATGGCAAATGGTTAACCACAAAACATTCACCGCTTTCGACTTAAAATGAATTCTGATTAAAATGAATTTCCGCTCAGTTGCTAAAATCAAGACTGAATCAAAGCCCAGGGCACCACCTAACGAAAGTTCCACTTTGTGATGTTGGATTCAAATCTCACAAAGTCTGAAAATGTTATGAGGTTTGCAATAGTTTAGAAGGCAATGCTCCTTGTTTTTTATTATTCATTTACAGGATGTGGAAACTCTTCTCCATTTCCCCTTGTTTAAATTAATGAAGGCAAATCAGCCAGATTCCTTTACAAGCATACGCTCTGATCCATCAGATCCTTCAACCTTCACTGTGCCTTGAAAATCCAATATGCATGGGCATGCAATCATGGAATGTGGCCGTTGATGGCAAACCCAGCATTTATTGCCCATCCCTAATTGCCCTTGAGAAGGCGGTGGTGAGCCGCCTTCTTGAACTGCTGCAATCCATGAGGTGAAGGTACTCCCACAGTGCTGTTACAGAGGGAGTCCAGGATTTTGACCCAGCGACAATAAAGGAACAGCGGAAACTTCCAATTCAGGATGGTGTGTGACTTGGATTGGAACTTGCAGGTGGTGGTGTTCCCATGCGCCTGCTGCCCTTGTCCTTGGTGGTAGAGAGGTCGCAGGTTTGGGAGGTGCTGTTAAAGAAGCCGTGGCAAGTTGCTGCAGTGCATCTTGTAGATGATTCGCGCTGCAGCCATAGTGCGCTGGTGGTGGACGGAGTGAATGTGAAGGTGGTGGTGGATGGGGTGCCAATCAACCTGCTTTGTCCTGGATGGATTCGAACGTCTTGAGTGTTGTTGGAGCAGTGCTCATTCAGGCAAGTAGAGAGTATTCCATCACATTCCTGACTTGTGCCTTGTAGATGGTAGAAAGGCTTTGGGGATTCAGAGGTGAGTCACTCACTGCAGAATAGTGAGCCTCTGACCTGTTTTTGTAGCTGCAGTATTTATGCAGCCAGGGACTGAGATGATCGGTACCCAACAACCACAACTATCTTCCTTTGTGCTAGGTATGACTCCAGCCAGTGGAGACTTTTCCCCCGATTCCCATTGACTTTGTGAGTATTAATTTTATTAAGTCAGCATGGATGTCATCATGTGCTCCACTGTTCATATTGATTGGACAAAGCACATTGGCCAGGGTAGCCTTGAGGAAGAGTTCATAGAGTGTATCCAGGATAGTTTCCTTGAACAGTACATTGCAGAACCAAACAGGGAGCAGGCTATCATAGATCTGATACTGTGTAATGAGACAGGATTAATAAATGATCTCCAAATAAAAGATCCTCTTGGAATGAGTGACCATAACATGATTGAATTTCAAATTCAGTTGGAGGGTGAGAAAGGTGGATCTCAAACCAGTGTCCGAAGCTTAAGTAAAAGAGACTACAAAAGTATGAAGGCAGAGTTGGCTAAAGTGGACTGGGAAAATAGATTAATGTATGGGACGGTTGATGAGCAGTGGCAGACTTTTAAGGAGATATTTCGTAACTCGCAACAAAAATATATCTAAATGAGAAGGGAAGACTGTAAGAGAAGGGATAACCATCCGTGGCTAACGAAGGAACTAGAGATGGTATCAAATTGAAAACAAGGGCATACAATGTGGCTAAGACTAGTGGGAGGCCAGAGGATTGGGAACATTTTAAAATCCAGCAAAGAACGACTAAAAAAATGATAGAGAGGGAAGATAGATTATGAAAGTAAACCAGCATGAAATATAAAAACATATTGTAAGAGTTTCTACGGGTACATAAAAAGGAAAAGAGTGACTGAAGTAAATGTTGGTCCCTGAGAGGATGAGACTGGGGAATTAATAATGGAGAACAGGGAAATGGCAGAGAAGTTGAACAAATATTTTGTATCGGTCATCGCGGTAGAAGACACTAAAAACATCCCAATAGTGGATAATCAAGGGGCTATAGGGAGGGCCGAATTTAATACAATCACTATCACTAAAGAAGTAGTACTCGGTAAAATAATGGAAATAAAGGCGGACAAGTCCCCTGGACCTGATGGCTTACATCGTAGGGTCTTTAAATAAGTGGCTGCAGAGATAGTGGATGCATTGGTTGTAATCTACCAAAATTCCCTGGATTCTGGGGCAATCCCAGCGGATTGGAAAACCAAAAATGTAATGTCCCTATTTAAAAAAAGGAGAAAAACAAAAAACAGGGAACTATAGAGCAGTTAGCCAAACATCTGTCATTGAGAAAATGCTGGAGTCCATTATTAAGGAAGCAGTCGCTGTATATTTGGAAAAGCATAATTCAATCAAGCAGAGTCAGCACGGTTTTATGAAAGGGAAATCATGTTTGACAAATTTGCTGGAGTTCTTTGAAGATGCAATGAGCAGGGTGGATAAGGGGGATGTGGTGTATTTGGATTTCCAGAAGGCATTCGATAAGGTGCCACATAAAAGATTACTGCACAAGATAAAAGTTCACAGGATTGGGGGTAATATATTAGCATGGATAGAGGACTGGCTAACTAACAGAAACCAGAGAGTCGGGATAAATGGGTAATTTTCCGTTTGGCAAACAATAACTTGTGGGGTGCCACAGGGATCGGTGCTGGGACCTCAACTATATACAAATCTATATTAATGATTTGGATGAAGGGACCGAGTGTAATGTAGCCAAGTTTGTTGATGATACAAAGATGGGTGAGAAAGCAAATTGTGAGGAGGACACAAAAAATCTGCAAAGGGATATCGAGAGGCTAAGTGAGTGGGCAAACATTTGGCAGATGGAGTATAATGTGGGAAAATGTGAGGTTATCCACTTTGACAGAAAAAATAGAAAAGCAAATTATAATTTAAATGGAGAAAAATTGCAAAGTACTGCAGTACAGAAAGACTTGGGGGTCCTTGTGCATGAAACACAAAACAAAGAAACATAGAAAGTAGGTGCAGGAATAGGCCATTCGGCCCTTCGAGCCTGCACCACCATTCAAAATGATCATGGCTGGACATGCAACTTCAGTACCGCTTTCCTGCTTTCTCTCCATACCCCTTGATTCCTTTAGCCATAAGGGATACTTCTAACTCGGTTTTGAATATATCTAACACTGGCCTCAACAACTTCCTGTGGTAGAGAATGCCACGGGTTCATAACTCTCTGAGTGAAGAAGTTTCTCCTCATCTCAGTCCTAAATGGCTTATCCCTTATCCTTAGACTGTGACCCCTGGTTCTGGACTTCCCCAACATTGGGAACATTCTTCCTGCATCTCACCTGTCCAATCCTGTCAGAATTTTATATGTTTCAATGAGATCCCCTCTCATTCTTCTATATTCCAGTGAATATAAGCCTAGTCGATCCAGTCTTTCTTCATATTTCAGCCCTGCTGTCTCAAATGTTGGTATGCAGGTACAGCAAGTAATTAGGAAGGCAAATGGAATGTTGGCCTTTATTACAAGGGGGATAGAGTATAAGAGCAGAGCGGTCCTGCTACAACTGTTCAGGGTATTGGTGAGGCCACAGCTGGATTACTGCGTATAGTTTTGGTCTCCGTATTTAAGGAAGGATATACTTCCATTGGAGGCTGTTCAGAGAGGGTTCACTCGGTTGATTCCGGAGATGAGGGTGTTGACTTATGAGGATAATTTGAGAAGGTTGGGCCTATACATATTGGAGTTCAGAAGAATGAGAGGTGATCTTATTGAAACTTATAAGATAATGAGATGGCTCAACAAGTTGGACGCAGAGAGGATGTTTCCACTCATAGAGGAAACTAAAACTAGTGAACTGAGTTTTAGAATAAGGGGCCGCCCATTTAAAACTGTGCTGAGGAGGAATTTCTTCTTTCAGAGGGTTGTAAATTTATCGAATTCTCTACCCCAGAGAGCTGTGGAGGTTGAGTCATTGAATATATTTAAGGTGGAGATAGACAGATTTTTGAGCGATAAGGGAGTGAAGGTTTATGGGGAGTGGGCAGGGAAGTGGAGCTGAGTCCATGATCAGATCAGCCATCTTATTAAATGGTGGAGCAGGCTCGAGAGGCTGTATGGCCGACTCCTGCTCCGAGTTCTTATCTTTTTATCAAGAAATGTTCTTAACTAAGCCGGGATTCTGCCTGGAAAGTATTTCAGAAGTAAATTCCAGTGGGATATGGTGTACTTGTTTTTACAGCTCATTGGTGCTTGTAGTCTTACTGTTCTGTTCCTGAGTTGCTACCAGGCCCAGTCTCCCACTGTTGATGCCTCTGCAGCCACCCACGCTATCATTCATGCCTCACGTGTCCCGCTGCCCCACTTCTGATGTCTGCCAAGCTCTGCAGTAGTCCCCGGCTATCAGTGCTCCAGATGGTTCCTCTGGCAGCAAGTTTCCCATGAGGCTGGGCCAATTCTGAATCTGAGTTGGAGTTATCAATCAACCCAAAACATTTCCGCAAAGGGAATTCATTCATTACAGCAGGATCTGGTTTATAATGTAGTGGACCTCCTCTTGATAATGCAGCAATAACTCCAGGCAGGGCTGAATTACAGTGCAGGAGCAGATGCTGGCTGCAGCACTACAGCAGGATGGGACTCTCGAAGCAGGCAGACTCTCGGGAGCTACTTCAGGATGTTATCAGCACAAAGGAGAGACGACGCACTGTGTAAGTCGGAACAGCTGTATCAGGATATTTGGAGCAAAGCTGCATTTTGTTGTCAAATATTTTGGCAAAGGCTTTAGGTGGCACAAAAAAAATGCATAGCTACATAAACTTAAGGAAGGAACTGGCATTAAAGGCCATAAGATCGGAACAAAGTATCAGTGTGAGCCAGGATGAATTAGCAACAGCTAACATTACAAAAGAAAGCACCATAGAGAAATATTTGAATGATGCAGATGAGCTTAAGAAACACAACAGCGACTCTCCACACAGATAGCATGATGGGCGAGTGTGGGGCTAGTGAGACTAACCGACATGAGGCCTGGACCATTTTAACTCCTGTTCTTAGCGGGCATGGGAGGGTTATAATCGGCCCTGTAGTTCCACATGTATAGAATCCATTTTTTTAACAGCACAGATCAATATCCAGCAGATACAGTCTTATGTAGTTATTTTGTTTTGGCTATTTGTATTCCTAGCTCTTCAACTGGAACTATTTGCTATAACTGATGTGCTATTCAGAGTAGGAATCGCAGGATAGCTCAGATGAATACATGGCTTGAGCAGTGGTGCAGCAGGGAGGGATTCAAATTCCTGGGGCATTGGAACCGGTTCTGGGGGAGGTGGGACCAGTACAAACCGGACGGTCTGCACCCGGGCAGGACCGGAACCAATGTCCTCGGGGGAGTGTTTGCGAGTGCTGTTGGGGAGGATTTAAACTAATATGGCAGGGGGATGGGAACCAATGCAGGGAGACAGGGAAACAAAAAGGAGACAAAACCAAAAGGCAGAAAGGAGATGAGTAAAAGTGGAGGGCAGAGAAACCCAAGGCAAAAAACAAAAAGGGCCACTGAATATAAAGGGGCTGCAGGAGGGGTCAAAACTAAAAATCATGGTTTAAAAACTAGTATTAAAACACTCTACCTAAATGCACGCAGCATTTGAAATAAAGTAAATGAGTTGACGGCACAAATCATAACAAATGGGTATGATTTGGTGGCCATTACAGAAACGTGGTTGCAAGGTAGCCAAGACTGGGAATTAAACATACAGGGATATCTGACAATTCAGAAAGATAGACAAGAAGGGAAAGGAGGTGGGGTAGCTCTGTTAATAAAGGATGATATCAGGGCAGTTGTGAGAGATGATATTGGCTCTAATGAACAAAATGTTGAATCATTGTGGGTGGAGATTAGAGATAGTAAGGGGGAAAAGTCACTGGTGGGCGTAGTTTATAGGCCCCGAAATAATAACTTCACGGTGGGGAGGGCAATAATCAAGGGAATAATGGAGTCATGTGAAAAAGGAATGGCAGTAATCAAGGGGGATTTTAACCTACATATCGATTGGTCAAATCAAATTGCACAGGGTAGCCTGGAGGAGGAATTCATAGAATGCATACGGGATTGTTTCTGAGAACAGTATGTTACAGTACCTACAAGGGAGCAAGCTATCTTAGATCTGGTCCTGTGTAATGAGACAGGAATAATAAACGATCTCCTCGTAAATGATCCTCGGAATGAGTGATCACAGTATGGTTGAATTTGTAATACAGATTGAGGATGAGGAAGTAGTGTCTCAAACGAGCATACTATGCTTAAACAAAGGGGACTACAGTGGGATGAGGGCAGAGTTGGCTAAAGTAGACTGGAAACACAGACTAAACGGTGGCACAATTGAGGAACAGTGGAGGACTTTTAAGGAGCTCTTTCATAGTGCTCAACAAAAATATATTCCAGTAAAAAAGAAGGGCGGTAAGAGAAGGGATAATCGGTCGTGGATAACCAAGGAAATAAAGGAGAGTATCAAATTAAAAACCAATGCATATAAGGTGGCCAAGGTTAGTGGGAAAATAGAAGATTGGGAAAATTTTAAGCGACAGCAAAGAATGACTAAAAGCAATAAAGAAAGGAAAGATAGATTACGAAGGTAAACTTGCGCAAAACATAAAAACGGATAGTAAAAGCTTTTACAGATATATAAAACGGAAAAGAGTGACTAAAGTAAATGTGGGTCCCTTAGAAGATGAGAAGGGGGATTTAATAATGGGAAATGTGGAAATGGCTGAGACCTTAAACAATTATTTTGCTTCGGTCTTCACAGTGGAAGACACAAAAACCATGCCAAAAATTGCTGGTCACAGGAATGTGGGAAGGGAGGACCTTGAGACAATCACTATCACTGGGGGGGGTAGTGCTGGACAGGCTAATGGGACTCAAGGTAGACAAGTCCCATAGTCCTGATGAAATGCATCCCAGGGTATTAAAAGAGATGGCGGAAGTTATAGCAAATGCATTCGTTATAATCTACCAAAATTCTCTGGACTCTGGGGAGGTACCAGCGGATTGGAAAACAGCTAATATGATGCCTCTATTTAAAAAAGGGGGCAGAAAAAAGGCAGGTAACTATAGGCCGGTTAGTTTAACATCTGTAGTGGGGAAAATGCTTGAAACTATCATTAAGGAAGAAATAGCGGGACATCTAGATAGGAATAGTGCAATCAAGCAGACGCAGCATGGATTCATGAAGGGGAAATCATGTTTAACTAATTTACTGGAATTCTTTGAGGATATAACGAGCATGGTGGATAGAGGTGTACCGATGGATGTGGTGTATTTAGATTTTCAAAAGGCATTCGATAAGGTGCCACACAAAAGGTTACTGCAGAAGATAAGGGTACACGGAGTCAGAGAAAATGTATTAGCATGGATAGAGAATTGGCTGGCGAACAGAAAGCAGAGAGTCAGGATAAATGGGTCCTTTTCGGGTTGGAAATCAGTGGTTAGTGGTGTGCCACAGGGATCGGTGCTGGGACCACAACTGTTTACAACATACATAGATGACGTGGAAGAGGGGACAAAGATTAGTGGGAAAGCGGGTTGCGTAGAGGATACAGAAAGGCTGCAAAGAGATTTAGATAGGTTAAGCGAATGGGCTAAGGTTTGGCAGATGGAATACAATGTCGGAAAGTGTGAGGTCATCCACTTTGGGTAAAAAAACAGTAAAAGGGAATATTATTTGAATGGGGAGAAATTACAACATGTTGCGGTGCAGAGGGACCTGGGGGTCCTTGTGCATGAATCCCAAAAAGTTAGTTTGCAGGTGCAGCAGGTAATCAGGAAGGCGAATGGGATGTTGGCCTTCATTGCGAGAGGGATGGAGTACAAAAGCAGGGAGGTCCTTCTGCAACTGTATAGGGTATTGGTCAGGCCGCACCTGGAGTACTGCATGCAGTTTTGGTCACCTTACTTGAGGAAGGATATACTAGCTTTGGAGGGGGTACAGAGACGATTCACGAGGCTGATTCCGGAGATGAGGGGGTTACCTTATGATGATAGATTGAGTAGACTGGGTCTTTACTCGTTGGAGTTCAGAAGGATGAGGGGTGATCTTAAAGAAACATTTAAAATAATGAAAGGGATAGACAAGATAGAGGCAGAGAGGTTGTTTCCACTGGTCAGGGATACTAGAACTAGGGGGCACAACTTCAAAATACGGGGGAGCCAATTTAAAACCGAGTTGAGAAAGAATTTCTTCTCTCAGAGGGTTGTGAATCTGTGGAATTCTCTGCCCAAGGAAGCAGTTGAGGCTAGCTCATTGAATGTATTCAAGTCACAGATAGATAGATTTTTAACCAATAAGGGAATTAAGGGTTACGGGGAGCGGGTGGGTAAGTGGAGCTGAGTCCACGGCCAATCAGCCATGATCTTGTTGAATGGCGGAGCAGGCTCGAGGGGCTAGATGGCCTACTCCTGTTCCTAATTCTTATGTTCTTATGTTCTTATAATTCCATTTCCCTACTCTTGCTCTATATGCATTCATGTATAATTTTTTCAAATATTTATCTAATTCCCTTTTAAATATTTATGCTTTTGCCTCTTTAGTATCTTGTTTTGAAGCATTTCATGCTCTAATAACTTGTCTCGAAAAAATATCTTCCACTTTCATTCTTCTCATGATGATCCTGACTCTGTTACCGCTTGTTACTCATTTGCTAACCTGTCGTAACCACCTTTTGCTATTTATCCTCTCAAAACCTTTCAGAATTTTGAAAACTTCTATTTGACCTCTCTTTTACCTTCTCTGATTACGATGAAAAGCCCAATCTTTTTTGCCTTTTATCGTCAGTATAACTTCTAATTTCTGCTATAATTCTGGTGAATTTTCATTGTTCTGGTTACATGACTAATATATTTTCTATGATTCACACAATACTCCAATTATAGCCAAATTAATGTCTCATACAAATTCAGCTTCATTTTCTTTTATGTTCAATGCCCCTATATTTAAAACCCAGAATTTTGTGTGTTTTTATTATTGCCTTTTCGACTACACTTTAGCCTTTTAAGGATTTGCACTCCTCGATCTCTTTGATCTTCCACTCATGTGAACATAGGAACAGGAGTAGACCATTCCGCCCCTTGAGCCCCTTTTTTGTGGCAGAGAGTTCCACACTGATACCATCCCTTGTCCTGAAGAAGTATTTCCTAACCTCTCTCTTGAAAGTGCTAGCTCATATTTTAAGATAATATCTCCTTGTCCTAGACTCGCCCACCAGCAGCAAATATTTCTCTCTATCAACTCCTTTCAAAATCCTAAAGAGCTCAATCAAATGACCTCTTAACCTTCTATATTCCAGAGAATATAAGCCCACTTTGTGTAATCTTTCCTCGTAGTCTGATCCTTGGAGCCCTGGTAACATTCTGGTGAATCTGCACTCGACTCCATCCAAGGCCAATATATCCTTTCTAAAGTGTGGTGTCCAGAACTGTACACAGTACTACAGATGTGGTCTAATAAGAGCTTGGTATAATTGCAGCAGACTATGCTCTCTTTTATATTCTTGCCCTCTAACATTCTATTCGCCTTTTTTGATTATTTTTTCTATACCTGCCTACTACATTTTAGTGATCTGTATACTGGAACCTCTGAATCTCTTTGGACCACCAAAAGAAATGGAAAACAAAAGGGGGATTATTTTGGCCAAAAGGTGAAAATAGGCACTAAATGGGTGCAATGCTAATAAGACACACCTGTTTGAAAGTCTGAATTTAGCACACAAGTTTGGTCCAAATTGCAGATTACCATAATTTGAACTTGCCTAGAGGTGCTGAACCAGAAATCTGCAGGTTAACACTCAAGTGCTGATTGGACCCGATTTTCATGGAACCCACTTCCACTGAAGATGTGAAGTGCTTTGGCTGGCAAATCTTGCTGGATGGCACAAGGGCCGAGGGAGAGGGTGCATGAGTTCTCAAACGCGGTGCTGGAGGTCCTGGTGGAGGAGGTCCAGAAGAGGAGGAATGTCCTGTATCCGCAGGGAGGAACGATATCACTTTGCACTCCTTATTCTCCTGTCCCTCTCTCTCGCAGCAGTTGGTGCTGCTCTGCCTGGCCTCATGTCCTTCTCCAATTCCTTGTCCAGAAGAAGGGGGACCCCAAACAAGATGTCCATGACCATGACCCTTTCTCCTGGTGACTCCTGTAAGGTGTTCAATAAGGTAGAGCAGCACAGCACTTAACTCTTTTTCGGTGAAGTCCTCAGACAATTGGCAGAATAAATGTTGCTAGTCTGTTGAAGTCTTGACAAAGTGTTCCAGAAAATCTCCTGATGTATTTCAGAGGTTCTCTTCACAGCTCCAGCAGCAAGTGAACATGAAATGGTGAGTATCCCTTTAAATAGCGCTTGAAATCCACATCAACGACCTGTTTCCTCCCAAATAGCTGATCGCTGTTCGGAGAGGGCATTAGGACAAACGCTAACCAGCAAAATGGTATGCAGCCTGCTTAATGAGTGCTAGAAGGCATTTTAAGTGGCACTAATCCCTTAACGAGCTTCTGGGCGGCGTTCCTAGCACGCGCTTCAACTCCTTTACCAAGATGGTGTCTTGCACTAAACGCGGGCTAAACCAGTGTTTCAGCTCAAGACCCCACCTTGGCCACCCCAGAAGCTCTTTAACACCTGAACACGCTGCCGAAAATTACCCCACAAGCAGTCTCAGTATAGATCCCTGAGCAAGTGATTACCCATATCCTCTCGTTCCAAAACACATCCATTTGCTCCTCTTGTTAGCTTCGTGTAACTACCGCTGTACAGTCGATCTCTCATCACCTATTGCTCTATCAACAACTATCTACCCAATATATTTTACCTGTTTATCTATTTGTCTGTATGTTATGTAATCTATATGCTAATCTTCCTGCAATCTATAATCTTATCTATTTACCAAGTAGGCATGTAGTTTATTAATAGTAGAAAATGCTGGTAACACTCAGCAGGTCAGGCAGGAACAGCCTGAACTGGTAACTCTGTTTCTCTCTCCACAGATGTTGCCTGACCTGCTGAGTGCTTCCAACATTTTCTGTTTTTAATTCAGTATTTTCCTTTCTTTTGTTGGTGTAGTTTATTATCTGTCTAGGTCGTACAGGTACAATGTCCAAAATCCGGAATCCTCGGGGCTGAATCTGTGCCGGTTTGGTTTTTTTTCCGGATTTCAGACAAGAAAATCAATTGTCTGAAATCCGAATCCTCAACCAAATCCGTGCTGGGTTTTGAGTAGCGAGGTCCAAAATCCAGCAAATCCCGCATGTATTCAGTCGAGGATTCCAGATTTTAGACTTGATATTCTTGTTTGAAATCCAGAATGCGTGACCGATTTTGGGTGGTTTTTGGACAATAATTCAGGGTTCCGGACGACTCCATCAGCTATGCGCAAAATGTCCAGTTTTTGGACAATTCCAGTTTTCGGAGTTCTGGATTCGGGATGTTGCACCTGTATAATGTTATCTGACCGTTTAGTTTACTGCCCTGTCCAAAAACAAACTCACCTTTCTGTGTGCTCCGTTTTGTTCTCACCTCGATTGGAGGTTTAGCACTTACACAAAAAGACTAAAGAGAATCTCTTCAAAACTGAATTAGGAAAGCAACTGAAAAATAGGTATAACCATTTTATATTGTTGTAGATTTTTTATTTGCTTGTGCTAAGTGTTTGTTTTACGGGTAAAAGTTGCAAGAAAACTTTTGAGGAAAATGGAGCAAAAAGCCCTTGCATCAGCAGAAGAAAGTTAAAGTCTAGTAAGTGTTAACTGCCTGAGATCAGCTGTGGGTAGTTGGTAACGGAGCAGAAATGCAGTTGATTTGCTCTTGATATTTGTCAAGGGTTTAATAGAGGGGAGAATATTTACAATAGGAAAGTGCTGCAAAGTTATAGAAATGGAAGTATGCTTCATGTGTTCAGTTTTGTGTGGGGGTTCTCTTACTGCGATCTTGTCATAAGTTTGCTTTTTTAATCATGACATTATCATTTTCAAAAAAATATTTTTGGAATAAGAAGGCTTCTAATTTATTTGATCCAATGAGAAAATTGTCTTTGTGCCTGTCCATCTGACCAGAGATTATCTTCAATACATAAATTAATGTTCGTGCTAGAAGTCAGTCATTTTATAAGTGTGAGTGACAGAAGGGGAGATATGAAATTATGCAGAGAGAGGGAGATAAAGAGTGAGAGATGAATGAGACAGCAGTGGAGGAGGCCCATCAGGGAATTTAATTAAATATCTTCCGTTTGCCGGTCCATGAAACCGCACTACGCTGCATAGCTGAAGAGAGGCAATATTTACACACACACAAAATTTAGAGTGTAATGGTTTGAAGAATATTGATCATCAAAGAGATGTTTTGCCAATCCCTAAATGTGCATTGAGTCCTATAAAATGGCTGCAAATCGGACTGTCTCGGAGGATTTTCACCAAGCCAGCAGTTTGGTCATGTTCTCTCTCTTCATTCTTTCATTTTCCTGTTTTACTTTCCTGCTGGTTGCTGCAATTCCATCTCTCAAAAGTTGACTTGAGGACAGGTATGATAGAATGTAGTCATCGGAGGAGAGTGAGCCTCAATTTCATGTGGAACCTGGGGTTCAATAAATCATTGAATCAGGCCTGACTAAAATAACTTTACCAAAGGCACTATCGATAATCAAAAGGCTGATTATTGTAAAGACATGCGAGTTCTGAACAGAAAGTTGCCATGTATAACACACTGGACAACTGTGACTTCCAAACATAATTGTGCGAGTTATGTGCTTTAAAAGATGTGGCAGTAGTCATTGATGGCTTGTGAGTCAATGTACTGTATGGTGACTTCAAATCCCAGGTTTGATTTTTGTTTTGTTAGCCGTGACAGCAATGGTCTTGCTATGATTGGCCTCAATATCTCTGAGCACAGAAGGAGGGAAAGATAGCAGTGTTTCTCATTCTTGAATGCTGGCTGACCAAGGATAGGCCTCGGCTGTGATGCTCTGAGATTTAAATAGCCTACTCACTTTCCACACTCACATACAAAGAACAGCCATATGTGTGAGATGCTGGATCCGGTTGTCACCTGTGGATGTATAACCCCAACAAGAGCTGCTCGCCCTGCAGAAGGGAAAACATAAAGTTCAAGAGAAAAACAGAAGCAGTAAAATACAATGCAAGCTTTCAATTAATTTCTGTAAAAATGTCCCTGCCCACGGCTCCCCAAACTGTGACTTGTCTGACAACATGAGCTTTGGCTGAAACTGGTATAAAAATGGCACAAAAATCAAGACAGTCATTAAAATCTGCCATAATGAAAGAATGGTGTCGTTATCCTGCAAGTTATATATCATATTCTTAATTCAGCACTTGCCATAACTGACTGTGTTCCTTTCCCATTTGTGGGTCTGCAGTAATGGTGGAGCATTAATAAAATAGATACGCACTATGTCAGTGAAGGCTTTTAACTGCAACAGTGCCTAATTGGATGGGATGAGTGCCAAAGTCGTTTGGGAAGTTGAATTGAACCTAAAGTTGGTCATTCAATAAAATGTTCTCTGTTCAATTCAGAATCCTATGTTCCCATTTTCTTTATTTTATATTGCTGTCTGAAAGCTAGGGTGCCGTTTCTTCGAGTTAGATTTCAGCACCTTATTACAGGGGTGTATTTTATGTGTGACCCTTATTAGTTTTGTTCATACACTATTTAACGAGTTTTTATGAATTAATTGGCTCCATATTGCATTATTTTTTTGTAAAAGATTATCGCCCCTATTTTAACTGTCATGTATTTAACTATCATTGTAACCCATGTATGAGCTGACCTAAGTTGTACACCTTGAGAACATTGACCACAAGGGGGTGAACTTGTGGGAGACACTCCTAACCTGGACTTTCAAGTAAAAAAGGGGAAGCTCCACCCACCTTCATGACTGGAGGTCTTGGTAATAAAGGTAACTGGCCACAGAATGACCTTCTCTCAAGTATGGGCCTCGTGTGCATTTATACTGTATAGTAAGGACATATCATTAACCTAACTGTATATAGATTTAAATAGAAACATAGAAACATAGAAAATAGGTGCAGGAGTAGGCCATTCGGCCCTTCTAGCCTGCACCGCCATTCAATGAGTTCATGGCTGAACATTCAACTTCAGTACCCCATTCCTGCTTTCTCGCCATACCCCTTGATCCCCCTAGTAGTAAGGACCTCATCTAACTCCTTTTTGAATATATTTAGTGAATTGGCCTCAACAACTTTCTGTGATAGAGAATTCCACAGGTTCACCACTCTCTGGGTGAAGAAGTTCCTCTGCATCTCGGTCCTAAATGGCTTACCCCTTATCCTTAGACTGTGACCTCTGGTTCTGGACTTCCCCAACATTGGGAACATTCTTCCTGCATCTAACCTGTCAAACCCCGTCAGAATTTTAAATGTTTCTATGAGGTCCCCTCTCATTCTTCTGAACTCCAGTGAATACAAGCCCAGTTGATCCAGTCTTTCTTGATAGGTCAGTCCCGCCATCCCGGGAATCAGTCTGGTGAACCTTCGCTGAATTCCCTCAATAGCAAGAATGTCCTTCCTCAGGTTAGGAGACCAAAACTGTACACAATACTCCAGGTGTGGCCTCACCAATGCCCTGTACAACTGTAGCAACACCTCCCTGCCCCTGTACTCAAATCCCCTTGCTATGAAGGCCAACATGCCATTTGCTTTCTTAACCGCCTGCTGCACCTGCATGCCAACCTTCAATGACTGATGTACCATGACACCCAGGTCTCTTTGCACCTCCCCTTTTCCTAATCTGTCACCATTCAGATAATAGTCTGTCTCTCTGTTTTTATCACCAAAGTGGATAAATAGGTGTGTGCGCTTCTCTCAAAGTGAAGAATGATAGTCCTGGGAACGTAACATTGTTCTACTCTACACCGACTGACAACATCTATCTGTCTGAGGCCGAATGGACTGTTGGGCTCCCCACACAGCGTCGGACAACGTCAAGTTTTAGACTTAAATATTCTGCTTGCACAAAAGCAGCAGCACTTTTACTGCTTTATTTTTATGTGCCATTGTATCACATACTGCAAATAAAATTAACTTGTACTGTCGCTTCGAGAGCTCTGTTTCTGAACCTGTCATTTTGTTCGCCAGCACTGGAAATAATTGACACCCATGGCAAACGACATTCTCTTGTCCTATCTACTATTTTCTTGGATTTGTTTCCTAATTTAAAGATAGGGCTGTTGGAATTTTGGGATCCTTTTGGAATTCTTCTTCTTTGCAACCACTATCCTATGTTCAGACAGTCAACTTTTTCCTGATCAGTTCCTGATTGAGAACAAATTCAGTTTTTTGGATATGTTATGTGATTATATCCATTTCTCTGTGGCACAGTAAGCGCCCGTCAACTGCATCACTCCTCACATTCTTTTTCTTTGATCTTGGCATTGGCATTGATTGCCCATCCCTCATTGTCCAAGGAATGACAATGTTTCATATTGCCCTTTATATTCTTTTCACATTAAAAACAATTTCAGATATAGGGTTATGTTATGCTGAAAGCTATGCATCATCAAGAATAGATTGCATTTATATTGCCCAGTGGATACTTGATTGAGGCAGACCTTAGTCTTCTGACTGAGCTCTGTTTGTCTGTGCAAACAAGGTATAAATGTAAATCAGTCCTGCTGTTATTAGGCTTAATTTATTCACCATATTCTTATTCCCAACTGTGAAATGACTGCCAGTGGTTTTGTTTCTTTCCTTGTTTGCTTTTTTTCTGGAGGGTGTCAATTAATCAAAGAAATGTCATTAAACTATTACCTGGAGCACACTGTTTAACATTTATAAAACTATAATCCTGAATGTTGGTGTCTCAAAAGCAGAGGTTTACTAACCAATCGAAGTGGAGCAGAAATCTTAACAAACAAAACTTACTTGAAGACAAATATACTATATTCGTGATGTAGAGCATATTCTGACAGCATATGGCACTTTCAGATATTAGTAAAGACATGTTATAACAGACGGTGCCCTGCGTGTTGTGTTAGTCATATCTCCCATGTATTACCTGAGTGAGTGAACAGTTGTGGGATGACAGAGGCATTAATGTGAAATGGAAGCACAGCAAATTGTTTTGACTTTGATCGGTACACTGTGTACTTAAGCACAACCCACTGCATTCCCCTGATTCAATATAAAATATTGCTGGTTGCACTGACAAGAATGGACCTGAGAAATTCTCCCAAGCAGATGTTTCATTTTGCTCCTGTCAGATTCAGCAAGACCTATTGTTTTGGTGATTAAATTTACTCCCGATTAACATCTTGTTCAGACTGTGGGTGCATGGTGCATGGATGTGTAGAAGTGAGTTTGGAGAAACTAATTACAGTGAAAGAGACACAAATCATTTCAAAAAGAAAAAAGAAAAAAAAATGCTTGTTAAGAGCAGTTGACGACTAACCTGCACATTACAAGTCTAGTTGGTTAACCTTTCCGAGCTTATATTCGCAATAACCTTCTTAATTGGTGTCAGCATGTTGAAATCCATAAAGCTCATGAGCTCCGAAAAAACCAACAAAGCTCTACTTAATCTGCTAACCGACGCCACAGAGCACAAGTACAGACTGAAGAATTTCATGTGTGTCAGTATAGGCCACAGTATTGATGAAGAGTTATCTTCAAGGGATGCTGCTGCTTGATGAAATGTCTTCTAAATGGAAGAAACCTCAGAGGCACGATTGGTGATGTAATGATTACATCGGTCACAAAACCTTTACGAGTTTCTGAAAATGTTCGGTGCAAACTACAGAAGAAGAAACATAAGATTGTATTTCTGAAGCTCAGGATGCAGCACTGATGCAGCAAAATCTTTCCCCAGCAGCTGACATGTTGGAATTCTGACAGAGTTTCTGGAGAATAATGTTTCTGCGTTTGCCAAGAACAAAACATGTTTGAGAACTATTGAAGCAGTACCACCCTGTAACTGCGGTAATACAGCATCAATGCTTTACTTATCGACGAGGCAAGAGATCATTTATTAACCACTAACACTCTGCACACAGAAAGTACTGCTTTAAAAAAATTAATTCCAATTGTCCCACTACATTAACAGATTAGTGTTTTTTTTCTATGTTTGATGGTCTCCTAGTAATTACTTTATGCAGTGGCCCAGGTAATTCAACTTGAAATGTAAGACTTGCTTTTCATATCAACATATCAAATCATGTAAAACTTGAAGCAATATAATGAAACATTATTTATGGTGATATTTTCTGACAGGATTCCTATTAACTTCAACAAACTAGTGTTTTGTTTATCATTGAATTTTACAATTCCCTCAATTTAATAAAGGATGTTAAAACAGTTGCATCTCTTCAGGCAACTGCTTCAAAATGTAACATTCTATTTATGCTGGTCATTTATAGTGGATCGATGCATTGCAAGTTAGTATTGACTTGTGCCTGAATATCTATTGAGCAAAGTTTCTCAGACACCAGTGTTATAATTAGATTCAGTTGCCACCTTTATAAGAAAACATAACTGGAGATTTTCCTCGGTCTGTGCCTAGCACTGGAATTGGAAAAAGGAGTGGGTCAGACTGCATGCCATATAAGAAACCCACTTGATTTTCTTTTCTATGGTCCCCACATGAACTGCCCCCGTCCCATTCTGAGCAAGTTTTACCCTCTGTCATGCCATCTCCTGCCACCGCAAACCTGCTGGGAAAGGGATCAGTCCCAATCCTGTAGTAGATGTTGGCTAGAAGACAGCAGGGCTGAAATTCAGGGTCTCAGAGAGACCGTTCCTGTCCGTTGGCAGCGACCATTCGGCGGAATCCCGTGGTCGCCGCTTTGGGATCAATTGGCCGCCCCGACCCAAATTCAGATCGGGGATTTTTCGGCCTGGACCCGACACTGACCGATGCGGATTACCGCCGCAAGTGCGTCATCACAATGCGCACCACCGCTTTCTCTCACATTAAAAATGGACCCACTGAAATTCCGGTCAAAAAATTGATCCCGCCGCTCAGTGCTCCCAACAGCTTTCTGTGTCGGTGCACCTTCTCCGCACTGAGTGCGGCCCAGGAGGGCCCACTGCCACAGCCGCCATGTATTTATTTTTGCCTGCCAACTTCCCGATCAGTCGGCAAAATAGTGCTCTCGGGTTTGGCTGGGCCGCCAACGGGCAGCCTGGCACCCCCTCTTGGGTGCCAGGCCACTCGCCCAGCTGAAACCCTGCCTAGTGGCCCAGTGTCCAAAGATCTAAAATATCAGAATTTCTCCCCTTTAGTGGAGGGGAAGAGAGTGTGGTGTTGCACACAAGCTGTGGCATCACCACTCCTCCACCATTGATTGACAGCGGTGGAGTCCCAGTCCGACCCATATTCAGCCACTTAGCTTCTCTTTCCGTCTATGTCCCGGCCCCACTATGAGCGATTTCCTGTGAGACTTTGAAAAAATTTAAAAGTCCTGAAAATTGCTCTTCCGCCCCCGTCATGGATTCGTGCGGTAAGTACAGAAAAATAATCAAGGGCGCGCCAGCTTTCTTGCACGACTGAATTCCGGCCCCAGCAAGTCCAAACATGCAATAATTATTTTAGATGCTGAAACTCTGAAGAACATAGAAATGGAACTCATGCCCCAGTCTCCTTACCTCCATTGAACTCCCCTTTTGAGCACTATTCTGCCCCCTCTCCCCCCGCTACCTTCAAAAGAATTTCCTAGACAGAGATACAGTCCACTACAACATTCCCTCATACCCTGTCCACTCTCCATCTCTTCCGCTCCTCCCCACCCTCTTCCCATTCCCTCTCTACTCCTCCCATTTCCCTCACTATCCATCCACTTCCTCTCCTTGCTCCCACTGTTCCCAGACTCCTTCTACCCCCTCTCCCCTCCCCAATCCTTCCCCCTCACATTCTATGAGCCTCTTCCCCCTTGTATTTACCTCCACCCCTTCTCCTTCCCCATCCCCAATCTGTCTTCCCCTCTTCTCCTTTCCCACATTGGTTCCATTATCCTATTTAGAATATAAATCTGGCAAGGCAGAGTACTTATATCGCTCTCCTGAGACCAAGCAGCTTTAAATAACTTTTTAAAAACTGTTTATTGATTAACTTTTAATTTGTTGGAACATGTTAACAATGCAGTTTCATTAATCAAAATCAAGTTTTTGGAAGGGGATAGAATGTGTTCCAGCTGGCTAAAAGCAGCCTGGAATGCGCAAAGTGTCATCTGATTGGAAGAGTGACAGTGTCCAGACAACTGCAGACATTGGGATGGGGGTGGGAATGGAGTGCAATGACTTAGTTATGATGACTGACTGACTAAGTAGAGAATTGTTGACTTGGTTCAATTCCTGCCAACGTCAGGAACAACCCACTCCGATAACTCTGCTTTATTGCTTTCATGTTGAGTGTGATTGACGACTGCAGCAGATGCTGTAACTACTGCAGCATACTCCATTATAATATGGCGGTTGTCACGTTATTTACTTAATATCTCTTATTAGGTTTCAAAAGTAAAACCATGTCTTACAGCCAGAGTGGCTGGTGATGAGGTTGTATCACTATTTTGATTTTGTTTTTCTCCTTCCTGCCTCCTGTCCTGAAGGAAAGGCTTTCATAAGTGACTAATCTTTTTGTGTGAACCTGAACAGGGTGTATTAGCAGGCTATTTGACTCTTGGTGAAAAAGAAAACTGAACAGGAGTGGGAACTCTAGGTAATTTTCCTCTCCTTAGCCTAGGGATGTGAAGCCCATTATAATTGTGCCATCCTGCCTGAGATCATATAACTCAGCGCTGACAAAGAATCAACCCCTGACCATTTGCATTAGGAGCAGGATAGGGCATACGACCCCTCGAGCCTGCTTCGCAATTCAGTAAGATCATGGCTGACCTTCGACCTCAACTTCACTTTCCCGGCCAATCCCCATATCCCTTGAAACCCACAGAGTCCAAAAATCTATCTATCTATCTCAGCCTTGAATATAATCAACGACTAAGCATTCATAGCCCTTTGAAGTAGGGAATTCCAAAGATTCTCAACTCTCTGAGTGAAGAAATATCTCCTCATCTCAGTCTTAAATGGCTGACCCCTTAGCATGAGACTGTGCCCCCAAGTTCTAGACGCTCCAGCCAGGGGAAACAACCTCTCAGAAACTTGTATGTTTCAGTGAGATCACCTCTCATTTTTCTAAACCAGTGAGAGCATAGATGCATTCTACTCACTCTGCTGGTCTTTATGGCTCAGTTATGTGTTGCCCTGACCTAATTGAGTTATTAGGGTAGATTTTCATCCTCATTGCTGTGTTGCAGGATAGTGTTGTCCTTTTTGAGAGCCCACCTAATTTTCATTCGATGATGGAAGATGGAAAGCCACCCCATTGTGTGAGTTGCACCCTGCTCAGTTCGCTCAACTGATAAATATTTGTAAGACAATATGACAGATGACAATGCTCCTGGGATGTAAAATGGTGAAGTGGAGGAAAAGAAGAAAGAAATGGACACATTACAAAGGCGCCACTTTTAACGTATTCATCACGCCAACTATTTTGGTTATATCAAAGAAGACATTTGATTCCTCACTGAGCTCAAATCATGGATGAGTAGAGGCACTGATTGCAAGTTAGCACGCTGGTTGAGGAGTTCATTAAAAAAAGTCCTTGCATTTCTACCTTGTCTGCTCTGGTCAGGTCATTGAACTCCTTGTGGCACTAGTCTGCTGTTCTGGGGTGTGGCAGGATCAGGTGGGAGAATTGCTACTCAGTGCCAATGCCAACTCTTTCCACATGGCATGAGATCCATTTTTTTTAGATTCACTTCCATCGTGACACAGCAGTATGAAACCTCGCTCTATTTCATTGAGGTGAGGAAGCAGGTTTGACTGATTGAAAGGTTTGGCTCTTTTATGCATTTGTTCATGACCTTGTCCATGCTTTGGCTGCCTTTGCCATATGCTCCAGTGGTAGACATTCTTGAAAAGTGGAACAAAACCACTCGTGAGACATCCAGTCAAGCTTCCTGACAGTGAACTCAGCGAGCCAAGTAAATTGCCACTTACTTGCTGTTCTCTCCGTGTGTGGCTGCAAGCTTTAAATGGAATTAGCTTTTTAAAGGCAACACCCTCATTTCCAAGTACATTAGTCCTGCTTTACATGACCTTTACACCAATGCATCCTCCAATGGATATGTAATTGCACTGATTATTGAAATTCTGGTGCAAATAGCTCGGCAGTCCGTCGAGTGCCACTTAGCATTGCAGGTTTGAGAAAGAGTCTTTCTACCACCTCCGTAAGCATGAGCTCATCCAAAATTCTGTTACCCACATCCTAACATGCACCAAGTTCCACCCACCCTTCACCCCGTGCTTGCTGATCTACATCGGCTCCCGGTCTGACAAAGTCTTGACTTTAAAATTCTCTTCCTTGTGTTCAGTCTCTCCATGGCCTCACCCTTCCCTGTTTCTGTAACCTCCTCCAGCCCTACAACTTTCTGAGATCTCAGCACTCCTCCAATTCTGCCCTCTTGCGCAACTCCAATTTCCTTCACTCTACCATTAGTGGCTGTGCATTCTGCTGTATAGGCCCTAGCTCTGAAATTCCCTCCCTAAACCTGTCCGCCTCTCTACTTCTCTTTCCTCCTTAAGATGCTTCTTAAAACCTACCTCTTTGACTAAGCGTTTGGTCACCTGCCCTAATATCTCTTTGTATGCCTTGTGTCAATTTTGTTTTGGTTGTGCTCCTGTGAAGCACCTTGCATTAAAGGCGCCATAAAATTCAAATTGTTGTTGTTCTAGTACTGATGCTTCATGAGTGCATATATCCTAAATCAGAACAGCTATATCTGTTGATATCCATGCAGATTATTGAAACATTGATTTAAATGCTATAAACTGTCAGCTTTGGCTCAGTGGTTGCACTCTCACCTCTGAGTCAGAAGTTTGTGGATTTAAATTCCACTCCAAAGACTTGAGCACAATATCAAGGCCGATACTCCAGTACAGTACTGTGGTTCTGTCTTTCGGATGCCCTCTTGTGTGAAGTTAGGAAATCCCATGGCACTATTTTGAAGAAGAGCAGGAGAGTTTTCCCCAATGTTCTGGTGAATATTTTTCTTCAACCAACATCACAAAGAAACAGATTATCTGGTAATTATCAAATTGCTGTTTGTAAAACCTTACTGTGCATGAATTGGGTGCCTTAGTTCCTATCATCATCATCATAGGCAGTCCCTCGGAATCGAGGAAGACTTGCTTCCACTCTAAAATGAGTCCTTAGGTGGCTGAACAGTCCAATACGAGAACCACAGTCCCTATCACAGGTGGGACAGATAGTCGTTGAGGGAAAGGGTGGGTGGGACTGGTTTGCCGCACGCTCTTTCCGCTGCCTGCGCTTGATATCTGCACGCTCTCGGCGACGAGACTCGAGGTGCTCAGCGTCCTCCCGGATCCACTTACTCCACTTTGGGTGGTCTTTGACCAGAGACTCCCAGGTGTCAGTGGGGATGTTGCACTTTATCAGGGAGGTTTTGAGAGTGTCCTTGTAATGTTTCCTCTGCCCACTTTTGGCTCGTTTGCCGTGAAGGAGTTCTGAGTAGAGCGCTTGGTTTGGGAGTCTCGTGTCTATATTAGTTCCTATATTATAACATTGACTACACGTCAAAAGTAGTTCATTGTTCTGTAAAGCACTTCGGGATGTCTGAGAGCATGAAAGAACCTATTTAAATGCAAGTCTTTCTTTCACGTCTTTCTTTTTATATGTCACTCTTGGGGCTACATGACATGTACCTATTTGGTCCACAGAAGAAAAACGCTTGGACATCCCTCAAATAGTCCACACATTCAGTGAAAGCTGCTGGCATATTAATAAAAAAATTGGTTTGGCTTGTCAGTTAACTTGTTGCACCCTATGAAGTTAAAAATGGCTAAATTCCACATAATCTGCTCAGTCTCATCTAAAAAAAAATTTTAATTTGCAAGTTAAAATTACTTAAAGTGATGTGACTGTGTGAAAGGTCATTTGTAAGCAAAGCTTATTACATTTAGATACATTGAATAACATTATAAGAAATAACACGTTTTTAAAAAATTGTTTCCTTCGTGCTGTTTTAAAGCACCTATCCTGTTGCTACCTTTCCATCTCATCTAGTTTTCTATTTGCACCTTTGAAATGCCAGATGACTCAGGTCATCTCAGCCTGATATAAACTGAACGTCCTTTGGAACTTTACAAATGTGTAGGTTTGCAATAAGATAATCCTTGTCAAAATGTGTTTTCCATTGATGATTAATGGTGCAAGTCAAAACACAGATTTGGGAGACCAGGCAATATTCAGGGAACAGTACTTCAGCCTCCATTTTCTGTAACAGGCCAAAAAGTATAAAGTCGTTTTCAAATAAAATGCTGTTTTCTCTCTCTCTGGCTTTGCGTTCAGCTGTAGAACTTCTACTGCAGACTTGAAAAGACTACATCATATACAGAAAATGCTGGAGACACCACAGATTAGTCAACGTCTGCTAAAGAAAGATCGGCTAATATTTTGGGTGGGAATGTTTTGATGGAAGATTACACCAAATATTGAATGGTCTTTCTCTTTCAGATGCTGGCTGACCTGTTATGTATTTCAGAACATTTCTGTTTGTAATCCAGACTTCCAACATTTTATTCACATCTTACACGGTGCTTTCATAATCACTGTATCAAATAATAAATTGGACAAGATATCAATATGAGTTTGAGCACACAATTCAGAACTCAAAGTGGCCCAAATTAGACAGTGCATCGTTGCACAAATGGTGTGATAAATTAATGAGAATTCTATCTGATACGGTCTCTTGAAATATGCTGTCACACATGAAATAAAGATTGCCTACAATTTGATGTTGTGTACTACAAATGGATTGAATATGCATTCTAAAAAGTTTTTGGAAGTAATGAAAACTACTATATTATTCATATTTTTTTTATTTTCATTTTGTGGAAATGAATATTGGCTATATTTCCTGCAGTGTCCCAGCCAATGTAAACAGGAAAAGTATTATTCTTTTCAATTAGCTGTGAATTGCAATGAGATGGTAGTTAAGTATTAGAATAGCTATTCAGCAAAGCTGACGCATAATTGGGTATTGCAGAGTGATCAAAGGCAGTGATCAGGTTAGGAACTGTTTCCCAACTGCCACGATGCAAGAAGATAAGACATACAATTTGTGTTGTGTTGGTCCTGCTGAGAAGTGCGTGGTAAAACAGATATGGGAGGGATGGATGAACGGAAGCTGTATGAGTCAACCACCACAGTCTTGGATGTGACTGACTCATATCCAGGGCTCTCGTAATGCAGAGTGTGAGAAGGTCTAAATCCCCACAATTCCAACAAACTGTCTGCCAATCGACAACTTTCACAAGGGAATTAGTTAAAAGATGTAGTAGTTCAGTGTTACACATCTAAAACAAAGCACAAGTGTCAAGCAGCAATATCATTGCTCACTCATTGCCACCAATATTCATACATTTATAGAGCCTTGCACATGACTTGAACATAGTGCTGAGTATTTGCCAATACAGTCGGAGCCCATCATAATGTCGGAATATATGATTTTTGAAGAACATTATGAAATTGTCGGACAGTGTGATTTGGTCATGATTAATTGGCATATGTGATTTGTACCTTTATCAAATGGTGAAGCTGCAACACTTGTTGCAGTCTTCCTTGCTGCATTGTTGGAAGCACGACCAATTCCTCATTAGACTTTTCACCCTCTTGTTCTTCCATGGTTTTGCCATTCTGATCTCTGATTAGTCCAGAACCAAGGATAAGGGGTAAGCCATTTAGGATTGAGATGAGGAGAAACTTCTTCACTCAGAGAATTGTGAACCTGTGGAATTCTCTACCACAGAAAGTTGTTGAGGCCAGCTCGTTAGATATATTCGAAAGGGAGTTAGATGTGGCCCTTATGGCTAAAGGGATCAAGGGGTATGGAGAGAAAGCAGGAATGGGGTACTGAAGTTGCATGATCAGCCATGATCATATTGAATGGTGGTGCTGGCTCAAAGGGCAGAATGGCCTATTCCTGCACCTACTTTCTATGTTTCTTTGTAAAATGTTACTTCAAGTTACCAGAGTTTTGTTGCATCCGTGTACTGCTTCTGAGCATGTTTGGATGTCATGAGAATGGCCATATAAGGTAGCGATGGTCTCTGTGGTGCCATCCTTCAGCCTACTTCAAATAAAGGTGGCACAGATAATTGTTTTCAAATAATTTAGGCGCTGTTAAAGTTGTAAGTGCCCAAACAGCCAGTTTAATTGCCCTGATCTTATCAATATCCCTTTGTCACTTCCTTTGCTCTTCTGATAACTTAACTATACATCCTCTTCCGATATCATCTGATAATTTGCACTCTGCTCCCTATAGGTCCATATCCAAATCATTGATATACATAGTGAACAGTAGAGTCCCAGAAGTAATCGTTTGGGACACCACTATGTACTTCCAACCACTCTGAAAATGGACTAAACTCACACTCTGTTTTCTCCCATCTAACCCATTTTTAAACCAGTTTGCTATGATCACCCGAATTCCATACTCCTTAATCTTTTGTCGTAATCTCCCAGTTGATATCTTATCAAAAGCTTTCCTAAAATCCACGTACACTACATCCACTGCATTTCAGCAGCTACCATGTTTGTGAGCTCCTCAAAGAATTCTGTGAGTTTGTCAAGCATGATCGTTCCTTTTGAAATTTGTGCTGGCAACTTCTAACTATTTTCTCATTATCTAGATATATGGTAACTAAATTCCTAATTAAAGATTGAAAGATTTACCCCACAGATATGAAGCTAACTTGCCTGTGATTAAGCTCTGTCTCCCTTTTTTAAATGGGTCCTACATTGGCCACTGCTTAATCGTCCAGCACACATCCATCCTGTTGGTGTATGTAGGCACCTTTAGTAATGACTCCACGAGGCAGGGTATGATACTTAAACTGTGTAGGTCTGTAGTCCCTTATTTACAGCTCCTGAGTGCCGACAACAAGCTGTGAGTTCCCTTTTATACTGGGTTACCTGCTGTGTGCAGGCAACCCCTAGGTCTCCAGCAGCAGCACCCTCTGGTGTACCGGTAAGGTGTGAACAGTATAAGGGTACATTCAATGTGGCATAACAGTGTTACACACATCACACAGCAAACAGGCATGCATACACAACACATCCACACTCAATGGAGCACTGAAATATAATTTCTAGGGTCTTTGTAATTTTCTCCTCAGAAGTATGTTAGTTGTTAAATATTTGTTGCAGTTTTAGTGGCTGTGAGGTTTGACTATTGCCACTCATAAGAATTGTCAAAATATTTAATGGGAGAAAAGGCTATTTAGTCCCTCAAACGCTCTGCTTTCAATAATTTGACCCATCATGAATTCTACTGAAAAATATTTCATCTCCTGAAGCCAAAGATAATACTTCAAACCTCGAAAAGAAATCCACAAACAACTCAAGAGAGTGGCCTTTAACATGCAACAAACAACTCATGAGAGTGGCCTTCAACATGCAACAAAGGTTTTGGCTTTCAGCTTTAATGATCACACACGGTTTGTTCTCGAAATCTTGGGTCAGTAGTTTGAAGTTTAGTACTCAATATTTCTTAATATTTTATAAAATATAAATCATTTTTTCCCAGAACCTAAATACCAGCAGTGTTCAAAAGCTTTGCCAAGCGTAAATCTTCAGGGGTCTACAGTACTTGCTGTGTGAAACACTCTAATGCTTCATGGAGTCCAATGCAATATTCAACAATCCATGTAGAGGATAGGGAAATGGAATTTAAAATTTGTTCTGAGTTTTAGAATATGAAAGCTAAGATTCAGCAAACCAGGATGGAGAGTATTTTACAATGGTTTATTTTTTTTATATTTGTTCTGTTTAAATAATTTGCAGACTTTTGCAAATTAATCAACCTATTTAGGGTCAGTTAGCGGATCTTAGCTGATTATGTGGGCACAATGGAGTGCTTTTTCACTTCTATCGCCGGGTGGAAAACAGGTGATAGTGGATTGGCCACCCATTTTACATCTGCCTGATTTTCGTTTCTCATTCAAGGCAACAGAAAGGAAACCAAGCAGTGTGGAACAAACAGCTGATTTGCTATTGCCCATTTTCCACCTGCCAGTAAAAGTGAAAATCTACCACAATGTGTTCAACTGTGTTGAGTTCAATATGTAACAGGAATTCAGTTGTATCAACCGTATACTGTTCTAGGAATGCTATGAATATTCAGTAACTGCCACAGGATCAGAATAATTTTCACTGCTTCTCTTAGGCTGGTGTAATTATATCAGCAAACCTCACAGATGCTGGATTCCTCTATCTATGTAAATGATTTGGAAACTAAAATGTTCCACTGCTAATCAATTTTCAGACCGGTTTGTTTTAGATTTTTAAATGTTATTCTTTCCAGATTGTTGTTCATCTCTCTTCCAATTTGTGTTGTTTAAAGCAGACCTCCTGTGATTTTGTTATGCCACTCAGACAAAAGGGCAGCATGATCCGCTCGTATATATTTCCATGGGTGTTCCCATTCTTCATCTGCATTCTGCCCCCCGGTGACATTATCTGAAGACACAATATTGATTACACCCAGCTCGACCTCACCACCACCTCTCTCAATCCCTCCACTGCCTGTTTTGTCAGACTGATTGTTCAACATCCAGTCCTGAATGAACCAAGATTTCCTCAAAATTACACATTTGAATGTAGGTAAAAATGGTACCCAAGACAAAAAAAAGTCTGTTCTGTTTCCCAAGTCCCATTTTCTGTGCTTACTGACCTATATTATGTCTCAGTCCACCAACAATTCAAATTTAAAAGTCTCACACTCATGCTCAAATCCCCCCATTGCTTTTCCCCTCTCTATCTCTATAAAATCCTCCAGCCCCACATCTCTTGGAGTCTATGTTCCTCCTACTCTGGCTTCTTGTGCATTCCCCACTTCCTTCACCCCATTAGTGGCCATGACTTCAGCTGTTTAGGCTCTATGCATTGATATACCTTTCCTAAATCTCTTTGCCTCTCCACGCCTCTTTCTTCCTTTAAGGCACTCCTTAAAACCACCCCTTTGACTGAGCTTTTAGTCACCTGTCCGAATATCTCCTCCTTTGGCTCAGTGTAAACGTTTGTCTGATTACACAACTGTAAAGCATGTTGGGACATTTAGTACTTTATAGAATATGGGCTCAATTTTCCCAGGTTATTTGCGCTGTTTTTTTGGCGTGCGCTGGTTATTTTGCGTATTTATTTTTTTCCAAGTTTCCCCCTGCGATCTGCGCTCGCGAAACTGACATAGTTACAATTTTTCTAGGCCAGTTTACTTTTTACGCCATATGTTCCCTCATGTCTGCGCCGGTTTTTATAATTTTTCGCAATTTTGCCAACATTTTTTCCTCCAAGGTAGGAGTATCTGGCCACTCCCGAAAAACCTGCTGGGCATTTAAGAAAACCAGCGCACATTGAGAAAACGGCGCAGAAAGACGCCATTGTTTTAAATCAAAGATTTTGGGAGAGTCAAGAACACTGTAAAAATCAATAATAAAGTTCAACTTTTTTAACCTGTCAACATAGTAAGTGGAAGTTTGTTGGATTTCAGAAGTTTTCTCATTTTTTTACTCACTCACACGCCACCACCGAACGTCTTGAAGCAGGGCTGGAGAGTCATAGCTTTGGCCGGCTGAATCGGCCCTGCACCTGATCACAGGGTCTCGGAGCTCGGCTAGTAAGCAAGCCGTGGGGGGAGGGAGGAGAGAGAGAGAAAGCGAGGTGCCGATTGGAAGGCTTCGAGGCCGGGGAGCAAGGTGCCGATTGGAAGGCTTCTGGACTGCAATGAGTATTGGGGTGAGGGGATGGAGAGAAGAGAAGTCACAAGACTGCAATTAGTTAAGGGGGGAGGGGGAGAGGAGAAGTCACAAGACCTTGGGTGTGGTCCATCCATACAGACGTTGGGGAGAGAGACAACTGTGAACCTGTCCTGCCTGCTTTCCTGTCATTTTGAGCTTCTTTCAAAGGTTAAATTTAAATATGGGGGCAATACTGACAATGCCATACCTTGTGCGAGCCTTCTGCATCATGGTGCTACATAGCAGACAATTGATTTGATGTCATTACATACTGAGGCATATGAAAGCATGGGCCTTACGCTTAACATCCGTAAGACAAAGGTCCTTCACCAGCCTGTCACCGCTGCTCAGCACTGCCCACCAATCATCAAGATCCACGGCGCGGCCCTGGACAACGTGGACCATTTCCCATATCTCGGGAGCCTCTTATCAACAAAGGCAGACATTGATGCGAAGATTCAGCATCGCCTCCAGTGCACCAGCGCAGCGTTCGGCCGCCTGCAGAAAAGAGTGTTTGCAGACCAGGCCCTCAAATCTACCACCAAACTCATGGTCTACAGGGCTGTAGTAATACCCGCCCTCCTCTGTGGGTCTGAGGCATGGACGATGTATAGAAGGCACCTCAAGTCGCTGGAGATATATCACCAACGATGTCTCCGCAAGATCCTGCAAATCTCCTGGGAGGACAGGTGCACCAACATCAGTGTCCTCGACCAGGCTAACATCCCCAATATTGAAGCACTGACCACACTCGATCAGCTTCACTGGGCAGGCCACATAGTAAGCATGCCAGATACAAGACTCCCTAAGCAAATGCTTTATGCGGAGCTCCTTCATGGTAAACGAGGGTACGTTATAATGACACCCTCAAAGCCTTCATGGTAAAGTGCGACATCACCACTGACAACTGGGAGACCCTGGCCGCAGACCACCCTAGGTGTAGAAAGTCCATCCGGGAGGGCGTTGAGCTCTTTAAGCCTTGACGCAAAGAGCACGAAGAGGCCAGGCCCAGGCAGCGGAAGGAGTGTGCGGCAAACCAGCCCTACCGACCCCTTCCCCCAACAAATATCTGTCCCACCTGTAACAGGATCTGTGGCTCCCGTATCGGACTGTTCAGCCATCAAAGATCTCACTTAGGGAGTGGAAGCAAGTCCTCCTCGATTCCGAGGGACTGCCTATGATGAATGACTATATCAGGAACATCAGAACCCGTTGGGTGCTGAGCAGGAGGCCTTACCCACCTCGGGTATATTGAGACAGGCGCTCGTACCTCCACTTGAGTGATGTAGACTGTCTCAGAAGGCTGCGGTTCCGCAAAGAAGTTGTAACTGAGATCTGTGAGTTGGTCAAAGCAGACCTGCAACCTAGAAGCATCAGGAGGACTGCTTTGTCAGTTGAAGTGAAGGTTAGAGCTGCACTTTCATTTTATGCCTCCGGATCGCTTCAAGCTACAACTGGGGATGTGAGCGCCATCTCTCAACATGCAACACATGTCTCCATTCGCCAGGTGATGACTGCACTGTATGCGTGGAGGAATGACTTCATAAAGTTCCCATGACAGTGCTGTGGGCTTCTCCAGGATTGCTGGCTTCCCAAAGGTACACGGCTGCATTGATTGTACCCACATCGCCTTATGAGCACCTTTGGAGGATTCTGAGATGTACAGTAATGGAAAAGGCTTCCACTCCTTCAATGTACAGCTCATGTGTGACGGCATGCATCATATACATGTCAATCGATGTAAGATACCCTGGGAGCACCCATGATGCATTCATCCTACGCGACAGCATTATATCTGCCATGTTTCAGCAACAGCCAGAGGGGCAGAGCTGGCTACTGGGAGAAGGTGGGTACGGCCTCACCCACCTGGCTCATGACGCTCCAAGCATAACACGAATGGAAGCTGACCGTGAATACAACATGTCACACATTGCAATGCGCAGTACCATAGAGAGGACCATTGGCATCTTGAAACAGCATTTCCGATGCTTAGCCCGTTCCGGAAGCTACTTGCTGTACTCCCCTGAGATTGTCAGTCAGTTTCTGCTATAAAAGGGGAAGCTCCACCCACCGTCTGTCTCTTGAGGTCTTGGTAATAAAGGTAACTGGTCACAGAGTGATCTTCTCCCAAATATAGTCCTCGTGTGCATTTATACTGTATAGTAAGGACATATTATTGGCGACGAGAAACTGGAATTTAAACCATGCGAGCACGGCCACGAGCAGCACAGAAGAGAGGTACTGTGTTGGTGATGATTGGGACGACTTTATTGAGAGACAACAGCAAAGTTTTGTCACGAAGGAATGGTTGGGACAGGATTCGGCCGACAAATGCAGGGCTCATCTCCTGACGGTTAATGGATCCAGAACGTACTCCCTGATGAAGGACCTTCTAGCGCCAGAGAAGCCGGCGGACAAGACATTCAAAAGAGCTCAGTAAGTTGATCGGGGAACACCTTAAACCGGCGAGCAGCATGCACATGGCGAGACACCAGTTTTACACGCACTGGCGGCGAAAAAGGCAAAGCATTCCAGACTTCGTGGCAGATCTCCAGTGACTGGCGAGCCTATGTAAGTTCACAGATGCATGCAGAGCGGAGATGCTGTGAGACTTTTTTATTGAGGGCATCGGGCACGCTGGGGTTTTCAGGAAACTGATTGAGACCAAAGACTTGACCTGGGAAGCGACGGCTCTAATAGCCCAGTCATTTATCTCAGGGGATCTTGGCTCAAATGCAGCAAACAACATTGTTAACGCGGCACACAGTTCTCTAGGCAGACAAAGGCAATCAGACATGCCCCAGCATGCAGTCGAACCCAAAGGGGGAATTCAACAGAGACAATGGCTAGCTGAACGGTGATTCATGCCATCGCAATGGACAATGCGGCCAGTAATGGGGTCATCAACACCTGATAATGGTGCGCTTAAGGATAGTTACAGAGACGGTCAGAGACGATCGACTGGTAATGGACCTTTTGTTTCCAACAATGGGGTCTGTCGCTCATGCTGGAGGTGTGGAGGCAAACACCCAGCCAGAGCTTGCAGGTATCAGCAATATACCTGCAGGAACTGCAACATCAGTGGTCACTTGGCGCGTATGTGCAGGAAGCCTGCAGCCAGGTTGATGTACGAGGAGGACGGGCCCGATGTAAGCCTTACGAGGCCAAATCAATACTGGGGGAAATCGCTGGAAGCTGAAGTTCAGCAAGTTCATGTCGAGCACATATACAGTTCATATACCAGGACGCCACCGATAATGATGAAAGTGCTCCTCAATGGCATCCCAGTATTAATGGAGCTGGACACGGGGGCCAGCCAGTCCCTGATGAATATCAAACAGTTCGAAAGGGTGTCCAAGGCCAGGAGGCCAAAATTATTGCCGATTGACGCACTGCTACGGACATATACAAAGGAGATCATTCCGGTGCTAGGCAGCGCCACGGTAGTCGTGACCCACAAAGATTCGGAGAACAGGTTGCCACTCTGGATTGTCCCGGGGGATGGTCCTACATTACTGGGGAGGAGTTGGCTTCCTGTCATGAACTGGAAATGGGGCGATGTCAATGCAATTTCTTCTGTGGACCGAGTATCATGCTCACAGGTCCTGGACAAATTTGACTCATTATTTCAACCCGGCATCGGCACTTTCATGGGGACCAAGGTAGTGATTCACATAAACTTGGAAGCCAGGCCAGTACACCACAAGGTGAGAGCGGTGCCGTACGTGATGCGGGAAAAGATATAATGTGAATTGGACCGCCTGCTGAGGGAAAGCATCATCTCGCCAGTCGAATTCAGTGACTGGGCAAGCCCGATCATGCCGGTGCTCAAGGCGGATGGGTCAGTCAGGATATGTGGCGATAACAAGGCCACCATCAATCAGGTGTCACTCCAAGACCAGTACCCACTACCGAGAACGGAAGACCTCTTTGCGATGCTATCCGGTGGCAAACTTGTTTCAAAATTGGATCTGACCTCAGCTTACATGATCCAGGAGCTGGCAAGTGAGTCGAAGAAGCTGACCACCATCACGACACACAAGGGGTTGTTTGAGTATAACAGATGTCAGCCGCCGCGATCTTTCAGCGAAATATGGAAAGCCTCCTCAAGTCGATTCCAAGGATGGTGGTTTTTCAAGACGACATCCTCGTCACGGGTCGCGATACTGAAGAACACCTCCACAACCTGGAGGAGGTGCTACGCAGACTGGACCGGGTAGGGCTGGGACTGAAAAAGGCGAAGTGCATCTTCTTAGCTCCAGAGGTAGAGTTCCTGGGGAGGAGGGTAGCAGCAGATGGGATCAGACCTACTGCGGCCAAAACGGAAGCGATCCAGAGAGCACCCAGACCCCGTAACACGACGGAGCTGCATTTGTTCCTGGGGCTCCTGAACTATTTTGGTAACTTTCTTCCCAAATTAAGCATGCTGTTAGAGCCGCTACACGTGCTCCTACACAAAGGTCGCAATTGGGTCTGGGGGAACAGCCAGGAAAGTACTTTTGATGGAGCACGCAATTTGTTATGCTCCAATAAACTGTTAACGTTATATGATCCGTGTAAGAAATTAGTTTTAACGTGTGATGCGTCGTCCCATGGGGTTGGATGTGTGTTGCAGTATGTGAATGCCAATGGTCAGTTATAGCCGGTCGCTTATGCCTCCAGAAGTCTGTCCCGGGCAGAAAGGGGCAACGGGATGGTAGAAAAGGAAATGCTAGCATGTGTATATGCAGTAAAAAAAAATGCACCAGTACCTGTTTGGCAGGAAATTTGAGCTGGAGACAGATCACAAACCCCTAACATCCCTTTTGACCGACAACAAGACCATAAATGTGAATGCATCGGCCCACATACAGAGGTGGGCACTTATGTTAGCCGCCGATGACTACATAATTCGGCACAGACTGGGCACTGAAAACTGTGCCGATGCACTCAGCAGGCTACCACTAGCCACCACTGATGGGGCAGTTGAGCATGATGCTGAGATGGTCATGGCTGTTGAAGCTTTCGAAAGCGAAGGCTCACCTGTGACAGCCCGTCAGGTTAAAGTATGGACAAATAAATACCCGCTGCTGTCTTTAGTTCAGAAATGTGTCCTGAATGGGGTCTGGGCAGCCACGCATGGGGCATACCCTGATGAGTTTAAAATGTTTCATAGGTGCAAGGATGAACTCTCGATTCAGGCCGATTGCCTACTGTGGGGAAACCAAAAAGTCATGCCCCAGAAGGGCAGAGAGGTGTTTATCAGAGAACTTCACAATGAGCACCCGGGCATTGTCATAATGAAGGCAATTGCCAGGTCACATGTTTGGTGGCCAGGGATAGATGCAGACCTGGTACTTTGTGTTCGCAGGTGCAACACGTGTGCTCAGCTGGGCAATGCACCCAGGGAAGCCCCCTGGGTCCTGGCCCGCCAAGCCATGGTCACGCATCCATGTGGACTACGCAGGTCCTTTCATGGGAAAAATGTTTTTGGTTGTAGCAGATGCCGACTCCAAATGGATTGAGTGTGCCATTTTAAATTCAAGCACATCCTCTGCCATGGTAGAAAGTCTACGGGCAATGTTCGCCGCCCATGGGCGACCGGATGTCTTGGTCAGCGACAATGGCCCGTGCTTCACAAGCACTGAATTCCAGGACTTCATGGCAGGCAATGGAATCAACCATGTCAGAATGGTACTGTTCAATCTGGCCTCAAACAGCCAGGCGGAACGAGCAGTGCAGATAATCAAACAGGGGATGCTCAGAATCCAAGGGGGTTCCCTGCAAAACCGCTTATCACGCCTCCTGTTGGCCAATAGATCCCGACCACACTCGCTCACAGGGGTTCCACCCGCAGAGCTGCAAATGAAAAGGACGCTCAAAACAGGTTATCCCTTATACACCCAACTATGAAAAAAATTTTTGAGAGCAGGCATCAGTCACAATGTGACTACTACGACAGGAATGCGAGGGCGCGATGTATTGATATCAATGACCCTGTTTTTGTCCTTAATTATGCTGCAAGGCCCAAATGGCTTGCAGGCACTGTGATTGCCAAAGATGGTAATAGGGTTTTGGTAGTTAAACTTATCAATGGACAAATCTGCCGCAAACACGTGGATCAAACTAAAAGGAGGTTCAGCAACCCCATAGAAGAAGCAGAGGAAGAACGTGACGTAGAGTTTACTCCACCACAGGTGACCGAACACCCGAACCAAGTGGAGGAGAGCCCAGTCACTTTGGGCAGTCCGGACAGGCCTGAGACACCGCAAACAGCAGACACTCAGGCCAGCGCCTACCAACCGGAGCCCCAACTCAGGCGCTCCACAAGGGAGCGTAAACCACCAGTGAGACTTAACCTGTGATCCCAGTAAGACTTTGGGGGGGAGGTTATGTCATGTATTCAACTGTCATTGTAACCCATGTATAAACTGACCTGAGTTGTACACCTTGAGAACACTAAGGGCCGAATGGCCTACTCCTGCACCTACTTTCTATTTTCTATGTTTCTAACCCCGGGAGACGAACTTGTGGGAGAAACTCCTAACCTGGACTTTCCGGTATAAAAGGGGAAGCTCCACCCACTGTCTATCTCTTGAGGTCTTGGTAATAAAGGTAACTGGTCACAGAGTGATCTTCTCTCAAGTATGGGCCTCATGTGCATTTATACTGTATAGTAAGGACATATGGGGCCCAAGTTTCGGGCCGCGCCTAGAACGGCGCAACCCTGACCTGGACGCCCGTTTTTCGCGCCACAAAGTACGCCTAAAAAAAACTTATGATTCTCTGGCTCCCTGCTGGTCCTCTTGAGTCAGGCGTGGCGCAGCACAAGCAGTTGGGGGCGGAGCTAGGTCCCCGCGCTGAAAACAGTGCCGGGACCTCTGCACATGCGTGCTACAGTGGGCGCGCATGTGCAGTAGCTCCAGGCACCCAAAACTGTGTGGTAGGGGCCCAAAGTATGCAGCCCCTAGCCCTGGCCGAATGGCCTCACTGGGGCTGCGTGCATAAGGCTGCCTCCCACGCCCAGCTCTTGCTTCCTCCTGACCCGACCCGACACCCACTTCCTCCCGCACCCCCCGCCCCCGGACCGGACCCGACCCCAACACCGACCCGACTCCCATTCCCCCCCCCCCACCCGACCTGACCTCCCTCTCCCTTCCTCCCTCCCCCGCCCCCCGCCCGACCTGAACCGAACCGACCTCCCTCCCACCACCCCCCCGACCCAACCCGCGCTCTTTCCCCCCCCCCCCACCCAACCTGACCTCCCTCTCCCTCCCTCCCTCCGACCTGACCCAACCCGACCCGCGCTCCCCCCTCCCCCCACCCGACCCTGACCTCCCTCTCCCTCCCTCCGACCCGAACCGAACTGATCTCCCTCCGCCCTCCCGACCCCGGCCCGCACTCCCCCCGACCCGACCCGCACTCCCGACCCCGGACCCCAGACCCGACCCGACCCGACCTGGCCCAACGCCACCTACCTGTAAATCTGGTGCTGGGGACGGGCCCTGCCCAAAGTCTTGGGCCCGGCCGGGCCCGACCCGTTCAGCCTCCCCCCCCACTCTTCTCCTTTCCCCTCCTCTCCTTTTCCCCCCTTCTCCTTTCCCCCCCCTCCTTCCCCCCCTCCTTTCCCCCCCTTCTCCTTTCCCCCACCTTCTCCTTTCCCCCCTTCCCTTCCACTTCTCACCTCCTTCTCTTTCCCCTTCTCCTCTCCCCCCCCTTCCCCTTCTCCTCACCCCCCCTTCCCCTTCTCCTCTCCCCCCTTTCCCCTTCTCCTCCCCCCTTCCCCTTCTCCTTCCCCCCTTCCACTTCTCCTTCCCCCCCTTCCACTTCTCCTCCCCCCTTCCCCTTCTCCTCCCCCTTCCCCTTCTCCTCCCCCTCCTTCCCCTTCTCCCCCCCTTCCCTTTCTCCTCCCCCTTCCCCTTCTCCTCCCCCCTTCCCCTTCTCCTCCCCCCCTTCCCCCTCTCCTCCCCCCTTCCCCTTCTCCTCCTCCCCCCTTCCCCTTCTCCTCCTCCCCCTTCCCCTTCTCCTCCCCCCCTTCTCTCCCCCCCTCCCTCTTCTCGCCCATCCCTCCCCCTTTCCTCCCTCCCCTCCCCCTGCTCCCTCTACCCCCTCCCTCGCTGTCAGAAGCACAGACACTGACAGACAGAGAGTGAGAGATAGAGACACTGACAGAGACACACTGGGGGGGCATCCCAGCACGCTGTTGGAGGGCTCCCGGTGCTGCAGTCGGTAAGTAGAAAATGTTTTATTTATTGATTTAAAAAAAAAAAATTATTTCTTATTAATTTTTTTTGGTTGATTTATTGATGTTTTTATCATTCATTATTGATGAAGGCTCTTTATTTGTAAAACTGAAGTGTTTAATGTTTGTAAACTTCCCTTTAAACCACCCCTCCCCCATTCCCTACGCCTGATTTGTAACCTACGCCTGATTTTCTAAAATGTCGACAAGGTTTTTTCCAGCGTACAAAAATCTTCACTTACTCCATTCTAAGTTAGTTTGGAGTAAGTTTTCACTGTCGAAACTTTGAAAATAGGCGTAAGTGGCCGGACACGACCCCTTTTGAAAAAACAATTCTGTTCCAAAGTGAAACTGTTCTAACTGACGAGAACTGCAGCAAACTAAATGCCGAGAATTTGAATTTCTAAGATACTCCGTTCTACACCAGTTGCTCCAAAAAATCAGGAGCAACTAAGGCCGAAACTTGGGCCCATAATGTGGAAGATGCAGATGAGGAGCAGGACGAGGAAGCCATGCAAGTGCCTGAGGCCGGAGCACGACGGCGGAGGAGGGCGGGCCATCGTGCCCCTTTAATGATTTCTCGAGCCTTGCACCAGCAGCTCATCCGTGAGTGCTTTGCTGCCTGAAGGCTCAGCGACAACTATTCCACATGGACCATGTTTACTGTTTGGATCTGTTCCATAATGTGTTGTGTTAATGGAACAAATAATGGAAATTATTCAGTTTTAATGTAAAATATATTTTATTCAAAAGTTAAACAAACACTTCTTTTGAACTTAACTTAACTTTAATAAAATTATTCTTGTATGAAATTTAACTTTAAGACCACTCTTTAAGATCACTTAAAAACTTTAAGATCACTTACAAACTTTTAAACTTGTAAATTTACATAACTTACAAAAAACTTTTAAATTGAGAACAGCTACAACAGTAACAACAACAACAGCAAAGAAAGGCTGCACCCACCCATCTCTCCTCCACCATATTCTAACACTGCTCGCTGCGCTTGGTCTTAGACTTTCCACCATTCCTGCCCACAGGCAAAGGCGCAGTGTTTCTGGGCTTGGTACCAAGGTTATTATTTCGAAGGTCTTGGGTACTGCGCACCTGTTTCCGGGCGGGGTGGGAGGGGGGGCACGTGGGGGGAAGGCGGCAAGTTGAAGGGCCCAGGTGGCAAGTTGGAGGACCCGACTTTGGGCTCATCAGAGGCTTGTGTGGGGATTGGAGTGGGAGAGACAGTTGATTCTGTCAATGGACGCAGGATCTGAGCGTGTTGCCTTGTTGCAGCAGCTAACTCCAACATGCCCTCCCTCATGCGCCCAGTCAGTGTCTCAACAACCTATAACATTCCCTCCCTCATCTTGAGCAAGACTGGCTGAACTACCTACAACATTCCCTCCCTCATGGTCAGTGACAGTGTTTGTACTATCTCTGACATTTCCTCCCTGATGGTCACTGACAGTGCATCAGCTACCTCTGACATTCCCTCCCTCATGGCCACTATTCCCTCACTGCTGGTCCCAGACATCGTTCCCATTTCTCGTGTCATTGCCGTTACTTCTCCCGACAGTCCCGCTACCTCATCACTCACCCCACTGATGGCGCCCAGAAGTGATCGGGTAAGGTCACTGCTCTCTGCACTCAATGACATCATCTGAACCACATCTGTTAGATCCTGCACCTCAGGAGAGCGCGGTCGAGCTCTCTTTCCCCTCCTCCCCACGGCCTCACTGCACCTCACAACTGGGACCTGCAGCCTGGGACGGTGGGGCTCTGGGTAGGCCTCGCTGCACCACACCAGTGGGACCTGCAACCTCAGAAGGTGGGGCCCTATGTGTGTCTCCCTGCACTCCACCACTGGAACCCGCAACCTCGGAAGGTGGGAAACCATGGAATGTCCCACCAGCACTCAAACCACTAGTCACAGAAGGAGCTGGCACCGCATTGAGCGGCACCTCCTCGAAAGTCAGTGAAACAGTGGGAGCTTCATCCAGCTCCATCCCCTCCCCCTCCCCTTCACCCCCATGTTCTTGGTCTGGAAGTTTGGATTGGAAGATGTTCTCCTCTTCAGGCTCGTCTGCATCTGAATAATCATCTGCATCATCAGGGTTGGCCTCAAGTTCTGCAAAATATAACAGAACGGACAAATGGTTCGCAGCAGAGGAGAGGCAGGGTGGGTGGTATGAGTCGGCTCACATAAGGCAGCAGGCTGATTTGAAGGACCACCATGAATTTGCAGGACTTACCCTCTCCCTCGAGTGTGGGCCCAGCTTGTGAAGTGGTGGTTGCTTTTCTCCAGGCAGGACCCATCAAAGTAGCAACCCGTTCTTCCAAGGGTGGTAGTGGCTGCAGATTTGCCGGGTGTCCTCCTGTTCGAGTTCTTTCCCTTTTATTATGTGCCACCTTCTTCCTCTGCAAAGATGAAAAGCTGACTTTTTAAAGAGGGCGCCTTTCTGCTGGGTGGGACATACAGATGGGCACATTTACAATTGCAATTCCATTGAATCAATGAAAATATTACTAATTCTAACTACTTGACCAAGGTCCTGCCAATTCTTTTTCCACTGGCCTCCAGATCTTGTGGTGGTCACTATTGCACAGTAACCTTCTGCAACTTGGTTCCAGCGTTTCTTCATTTCTTTGGCTGGAACTCTTATGTGATCTCTGCTGGTGTCCAGCTCCTGCCATCTGTTCTCAATCACAGTAACTAGTGCCTCCACTTCTTCCTGTAAGAAATTCTCGGTCCTTGCACCGGGTTGCATCTTGTACTCTGCAGCTGCAATTTTTCCAATACTCTCACACAGCACTCCTTCTCACACAACTGGCTCTTTAAAAATGGCCGATTGCCAACCCTGAACTGTACTGCACATGCGCGCCAATGCAACGATGTCAGAAACGTAACTTTTTTTTCCCGCGCATGCACAGAGGGTGCAGCATCATTTTTTGGCGCAGACAGCAGCTTCCACCCCCCGAGGCGACTGGACACGCTGCATGGCACCAAATTCAAATTATACACCAGGGAAATTTTGGCAAATGATTTCTGGTGCATTTCTGGCCAAGAAAAACAGATGTAACTTTGGCAATACGCCAGAAATCGGGCTCAGGCAAAATTGAGCCCTATAGAAATACAACAATATTTGCTCTTGAACAACAAAAGAAGATCTGGGTGCAGTAAAGGGTAATTTGGAGATTCCAAGTTATAACCATGTGGTTATGTAATTATGCACAGCCTGTGTTACTGAGCCACCTGTTTAAAGGCCTGCGCTGTTCATAAGAAAGAAGTGATTGGGGAAGAATTGGAGAGCCATATGTTAGTTTCATCATGATTATGCCATGTTTACACGTCATTGTGTGTTTGTAAACAAAATATAAAGGTATACTAAAAAACTTTTGACAAAGACAGATGCCGCTCTAACAATACAATACCTATGCGTAGTGTCTTATCGATTTCGTCCCTCAGGTGCCCTGGGTTTAATGGCTGCTGCCTTTCCTTGGCCATTTTTCTTGTATTTATTGTAACTCGTGCAATCATTGTTTTATCAATGTCATGCGCCCTTTAGGTTGCACACATGAGCACACTTAGAATGGTTAAGCTTTTAAGATGGGATTTGTGATATGCTTCCATGACTTTAGGCCCTTTTGCTCTTGTTAGCAGTGAGTTTCATATTCTTCTTACACTGGGAACACTGCCTCTTTAATAAGCTGATTGCTTTGTAGATGCCTAAACATCACAACAGTTCTACGTCCTTTGAGAATTTCTTTGTGTTGCTAATAACAGAAATCCTTTGAGCAATTTCATTTTTCTACCTCTGGAGCTGTTGGCATGGAAATGGTAAAGGTAATTGGAAAGGATTCTCAAAGCCATAATAACAAAATAACACGATAACAGAAAACTTTAACTTTGAAATCAAAGGCTAGATTTGATAAATATTAATAGGATGCAATGTTGCTCTGGGGGATAAAAATGAGCTTGGAAAAATAACACAGCAATCTTTTGTAAAGATTTTCTGAAATGGCAGTTGGGAGTTTAGAGTAAAATAACAAATCACAGTTGTATGAAAAGCTATAGGTCATCTACTGACAATTCACATCCAAACTGGCTGATCACAGAACTCGAGGACATGGCTTCAAAATTAACGAGCCTCAAGTGAGACGAGATCTCTGCCACCACCACCACTACAGTTCAGTAAAAAGAATCATGGCCTGCAGTTTTAATCTGGAGCCAGGAGGAGCTCTCCAGTTCCACCTGGCTCCACATTCACGGAAGTAAAACATTTTTGGTGGCAGCCTTCATCGGTCCTGTTACAGGACCACTGGTTTGATTGCTTTAGCCCGTGAAAGCTGACCACAGCTTGCATGGCATGATTGAATATGGAAAACGGGCCTGAAATCGTCCTGAGGCTCTGGATTTGCATAGGAAGTGGACCTAATGCTAGTTTCAGGTCTTTCATCAAAAACAACTTGCAGTTATATAGTGCTTTTAATGTAATAAATTATCCCAAAGAGCATTATCAAACCAAATATGACACCGAGCCAATAAGAAGATATTAGGACAGATGAGCAAAAGCTTGGTCAAAGAGGTAGGCGTTAAGGAGCATTTTAAAGGAGGAAAGAAAGATGGAGTGGCTTAAGGAGGGGATTCCAGAACTTAAGGACTAGACAGCTGAAGGCACGGCTGCCAATGGTGGAGCGACTAAAATTGGGGACACGCATGAGGCCAGAATTGAGTGATGAAGAGATTTTGGAGGGTTTTACAGCTGGAGGAGGTTACAGAGATAAGGAAGGGGCAAAGCCATGGAAGAATTTGAAAACAAGGATGAGAATTTTTAAAAGGTTGCCTTGCTGGACTGCGAGCCAATATAGGTCAACAAGCACAGGGGTGATGGGTGAATGGGACTTGGTTTGAGTTAGGATGTGGGCAGCAGAGTTTTGGATGAGCTCAAGTTTAAGTAGGGTGGAAGATGGGAGACCGGCCAGGAGAGCATTGGAATAGTCCAGTCTAGAGATAACAAAGGCATGGATTAGAGTTTCACCATTAGAAGAGCTGAGGCAGGGGTGGAGTCAGGTGACATTCCAAAGGTGGAAATAGGCTGTCTTGATGATGAAGCTAATATGGTGTCGGAAGCTCATCTCAGGGTCAAATACGACACCAAAGTCGTGAACAATCTGGTTCAGCCAGGGCGTGGGATGGAGTTAGTGGCTTGGGACTGAATATATATGGCTTCGGTCTTCCCAATAGTCAGTTGGAGGAAATTTCTGCTAATCCAGTACTGGATGTTGGACAAGCAGTGTGACAAACCAGAGACAGTGGAGGGGTTGATAGAGCTAGTGGCGAGGTAGAGCTGTATGTCGTCATTGTACATGTGGAACCTGATGTGGTTTTGGTTGATGCTGCCGAGGGGTAGCATGTAGATGGGAAATAGGAGTGGGTCAAGGCTAGAACCTTGGGGTCTCCAGAGGTAACAGTGCAAGAGATCTGGATGACTCCGGGTTGACGTAACCAACTTGGCAAGCTGCGTTCACCCGACACGAAATGTGCATGTACACAAAGTATACCATATTGGACCCTTTGATGCCCATTTTTCTTCCGAAAAAGTGAGCACTGTGTGATCCAATTTCTATGCCATTATTTGTGGAGGACAGCAGGCCAGGATTAAATAGTGAAGATGTAGATATTCTGAAAATGAATATTCTGAAGATTTCCTTGATAACTTGCGAGGATTAGAAAGTATTTGCCCAGGGAGTTCCTGCAAATGATTAACTGGATGGTCAAAGTCTGTTCCAGGATGGACTGTGGATGGTCTGTGAAAGGAGCAGGTATGATGAGTCAAATTACCGATTCGCTTTCCATGAATAATTCTTACTTTTTCAAATTCAATATTTTATTACAAAAGATGAATTCTGAGGGATTGAAGTCCCAATTCTGCTTGTGATGTCCTTCCACTGACCAAATCCTCACCATCTTATTTTTGCTGACCTGTAGTGTACAATTTGTGACTGAAATCACAGGCCTTCTTCTCCAGAATGGGATTCTTAAGGCTCAATGCTGATTTGTTCTTCACTGAGGTGATACCAGTTCTAGCATCAGAGAGTACAGCTTCTTTAACTTTTCTTGTGCTTGAGTGACAAAGTTAATTCAGAAACTAGGGTCCTGAACTTAAGGAAAGGTAACTTCGACGGTATGAGGCGTGAATTGGCTAGAATAGACTGGCAAACAATACTAAAAGGGTTGACAGTGGATAAGCAATGGCAAACATTTAAAGATCACATGGATGAATTTCAGCAATTGTACATCCCTGTCTGGAGTAAAAATGAAATGGGGAAGGTGGCTCAACCATGGCTAACAAAGGAAATTAAGGATAGTGTTAAAGCCAAGGAAGAGGCATATAAATTGGCTAGAAAAAGCAACAAACCTGAGGACTGGGAGAAATTTAGAATTCAACAGAGGAGGACTAAGGGTTTAATTAAGAGGGGGAAAATAGAGTACGAGAGGAAGCTTGCAGGGAATATAAAAACTGACTGCAAAAGCTTCTATAAATATGTGAAGAGAAAAAGATTAGTAAAGACAAATCCCTTGCAGTCAGATTCAGGTGAAATTATAATGAGGAACAAAGAAATGGCAGACCAATTGAACCAACAGTTTGGTTCTGTCTTCACGAAGGAAGATACAAATAACCTTCAGAAGGTACTAGGGGACAGTAGGTCTAGTGAGAAGGAGGAACTGAAGGATATCCTTATTAGGCGGGAAATTGTGTCAGGGAAATTGATGGGATTGAAGGCCGATAAATCCCCGGGGCCTGATAGTCTGCATCCCAGCGTGCTCAAGGAAGTGGCCCTAGAAATAGTGGATGCATTGGTGATCATTTTCCAACAGTCTATCGACTCTGGATCAGTTCCCATGGACTGGAGGGTAGCTAATGTAACACCACTTTTTAAAAAAGGAGGGAGAGAGAAAACAGGTAATTATAGACCGGTTAGCATGACATCAGTAGGGGAAAATGTTGGAATCGATCATGAAGGACGAAATAGCAGCGCATTTGGAAAGCGGTGACAGCATCGGATCAAGACAGCATGGATTTATGAAAGGGAAATCATGCTTGACGAAACTTCTGGAATTTTTTGAGGATGTAACTAGCAGAGTGGACAAGGGAGAACCAGTCGATATGGTGTACTTGGACTTTCAGAAGGCTTTTGACCAGGTCCCGCACAAGAGATTGTTGTGCAAAATCAATGCACATGGTATTGGGGGTAATATACTGACATGGATATGGAACTGGTTGGCAGACAGGAAGCAGAGAGTCAGGATAAACGGATCCTTTTCAGAATGGCAGGCAGTGACTAGCAGAGTGCCGCAGGGCTCAGTGCTGGTACCCCAGCTCTTTACAATATACATTAACGATTTGGATGAAGAAATAGAGTGTAATATCTACAAGTTTTCAGATGATACTAAACTGGGTGGCAGATTGAGCTGTGAGGAGGACGCTAAGAGGCTGCAGGGTGACTTGGACAGGTTAGGTGAGTGGGCAAAAGCATGGCAGATGCAGTATAATGTGGATAAATGTGAGGTTATCCATTTTGGGGGCAAAAACACGAAGGCAGAATATTATCTGAATGGCGGCAGACTAGGAAAAGGGGAGGTGCAACGAGACCTGGGTGTCATGGTTCATCAGTCACTGAAAGTGGGCACGCAGGTACAGCAGGCGGTAAAGAAGGCAAATGGTATGTTGGCCTTCATAGCCAGGGGATTTGAATATAGGAGCAGGGGAGGTCTTACTGCAGTTGTACAGGGCCCTAGTGAGGCATCACCTGGAATATTGTGTTCAGTTTTGGTCTCCTAGTCTGAGGAAGGACGTTCTTGCCATTGAGGGAGTGCAGCGAAGGTTCACCAGACTGATTCCAGGGATGGCTGGGCTGTCATATGAGGAGAGACTGGATCAACTGGGCCTTTATTCACTGGAGTTTAGAAGGATGAGAGGGGATCTTATAGATCCCCTCTCATCGGCAGTCGGTGAGCGAGAGGTGTGGGGAGGAAGGACAAGAAATCGAAAAGTGATGTCACAGCCAAGCTGGTAAGTGATTGGCTGATCGGCTGGTGAGTATATCTCTTTGATTTTGTGTTCTAATAGATAAGAGGATAAATTACTAAATAGCTGTTTAGTGTGTGTATTGAGAGTCAGTGTTTTTGCTGGGTAATTTAAGGGTAACTAGTGGGATGGCAGGGTAGCTTGTTCAAATGGAATGCAATACCTGTGCCATGTGGGAATTCCTGGATGCTTCCCGCAACGGGGATGACCACATGTGCAGGAAGTGTCTCCAGCTCCTTCAACTCGAGTGCCGAGTCTCAGAGCTTGAGCGAGGACTGGAGGCACTGAGGAGCATCCGGGAGAATGAGAGGTACGTGGATAGCACGTTTCAGGCGTTGGTCACCCCACAGATTAAAAGGGTACAGGAGGATAGGGAATGGGTGACCGTCGCACACAAGAGTAAGGTGAGGCAGATAGTGCAGGAGTCCCCTGAGGCTATCCCGATCTCCAACCGGTACTCTATTCTGACTACTCGCGAGGGCAGCGATGCCTCTGGGGAGTGCAGCCAGGGCCAAGTCCACAGCACTGCGGGTGGCTCAGCTGCACAGGGGGGGAGGAAGAAGACGGGAAGGGCTATAGTGATAGGAGATTCAATTGTTAGGGGAGCAGATAGGTGCTTCTGCGGCAGCAAAAGTGACATCAGGATGGTGTGTTGCTTCCCTGGTGCAAGGGTCAATGATATCACTGAGCGACTGCAGGGCATTCTGGGGAGGAAAGGGGAACAGCCAGTGGTTGTGATCCACATTGGTACCAATGACATAGGTACAAAGAGGGGTGAGGTCCTGAAAGCTGAGTTTAGGGAGCTAGGAGTAAGATTGAAAGCCAGGACCTCAAAGGTGGTAATCTCGGGATTACTGCCAGTGCCACGTACTAGTGAGGGTAGAAATAGGAAGGCTAGTCAGATAAATACGTGGCTGGGGCATTGGTATAGGAGGGAGGGCTTTAGTTTCCTGAAAATTGGGACCGTTTCTGGGGTAGGTGGGACCTGTACAAGTCGGACAGGTTACACCTCAACAGAGACAGGACCAATGTTCTCACGGGTGGTTTTGATAATGCGGTTGGGAGGGCTTTAAACTAGCTTGGCAGTGGGATGGGAACCCAGGAGAGGGCTCTGAGCTAGTTAGAGTGGGTGAGAGCTCAGATGAACAGAACTCCAAGAAAGAATGCAAAAGGCAGGACGCAACATAGCAGAGTAGCACTGGGGTAAATGTAAACCACAACGTGATAGGAATGGACAATATGTATGAATATAAATGGGCTGCAGGAGGGGTCCTAACTAAAAACCATGGTTTAAAAACTAGAATTAAAACACTTTATCTAAACGCACGCAGGATTCGAAACAAAGTAAATGAGTTGACGGCACAAATCATTACAAATGGGTTTGATTTGGTGGCCATTACTGAAACGTGATTGCAGGATGACCAAGACTGGGAATTAAACATACAGGGGTATCTGACAATTCGGAAAGATAGACAAGAAGGGAAAGGAGGTGGGGTAGCTCTGTTAATAAAGGATGATATCAGGGCAGTTGTGAGAGATGATATTGGCTCTAATGAACAAAATGTTGAACCATTGTGGGTGGAGATCAGAGATAGTAAGGGGAAAAAGTCAATGGTGGGCGTAGTTTATAGGCCCCCAAATAATAACTTCACGGTGGGGCGGACAATAATCAAGGGAATAATGGAGGCATGTGAAAAAGGAACGGCAGTAATCATGGGGGATTTTAACCTACATATTGATTGGTCAAATCAAATCGCACGGGGTAGCCTTGAGAAGGAATTCATAGAATGCATATGGGATTGTTTCTTAGAACAGTATGTTACAGAACCTACAAGGGAGCAAGCTATCTTAGATCTGGTCCTGTGTAATGAGGCAGGAATAATAAACGATCACTCATTCCGAGAGGATCTTTTACGAGGAGATCACAGTATGGTTGAATTTGTAATACAGATTGAGGGTGAGGAAGTAGTGTCTCAAACGAGCGTACTATGCTTAAACAAAGGGGACTACAGTGGGATGAGGGCAGAGTTGGCTAAAGTGGACTGGGAACACAGACTAAACGGTGGCACAATTGAAGAACAGTGGAGGACTTTTAAGGAGCTCTTTCATAGTGCTCAACAAAAATATATTCCAGTGAAAAAGAAGGCAGTAAGAGAAGGGATAACCAACCGTGGATAACCAAAGAAATAAAGGAGAGTATCAAATTAAAAACCAATGCGTATAAGGTGGCCAAGGTTAGTGGGATACAAGAAGGTTGGGAAAATTTTAAATGACAGCAAAGAATGACTAAGAAAGCAATAAAGAAAGGAAAGATAGATGATGAAAGTAAACTTGCGCAAAACGTAAAAACAGATCGTAAAGGCTTTTACCGATATATAAAACGGAAAAGAGTGACTAGAGTAAATGTTGGTCCCTTAGAAGATGAGAAGGGGAATTTAATAATGGGAAATGTGAAAATGGCTGAGACCTTAAGCAATTATTTTGCTTCGGCCTTCAGAGTGGAAGACACAAAAACCATGCCAAAAATTGCTGGTCACAAGAATGTAAGAAGGGAGGACCTTGAGACAATCACCATCACTAGGGAGGTAGTGCTGAACAGGCTAATGGGACTCAAGGTCGACAAGTCCCCTGGTCTGGATGAAATGCATCCCAGGGTATTAAAAGAGATGGCGGAAGTTATAGCAGATGCATTCGTTATAATCTACCAAAATTCTCTGGACTCTGGGGAGGTACCATCGGATTGGAAAGCAGCTAATGTAATGCCTCTGTTTAAAAAAGGGGGCAGACAAAAGGCAGGTAACTTTTGGCCGGTTAGTTTAACATCTGTAGTGGAGAAAATGCTTGAAGCTATCATTAAGGAAGAAATAGCGGGACATCTAGATAGGAATAGTGCAATCAAGCAGACGAAACATGGATTCATGAAGGGGAAATCATGTTTAACTAATTTACTGGAATTCTTTGAGGATATAACAAGCATGGTGGATAGACGTGTACCGATGGATGTGGTGTATTTGGATTTCCAAAAGGCATTCGATAAGATGCCACACAAAAGATTACTGCAGAAGATAAGGGTACGCAGTGTCAGAGGAAATATATTAGCATGGATAGACAATTGGCTAACTAACAGAAAGCAGAGAGTCGGGATAAATGGATCCTTTTCAGGTTGGCAATCGGTGGTTAGTGGTGTGCCACAGGGATCAGTGCTGGGACCACAACTGTTTACAATATACATAGATGACCTGAAAGAGGGGACAGAGTGTAGTGTAACAAAATTTGCAGATGACACAAAGATTAGTGGGAAAGCAGGTTATGTAGAGGACACAGAGAGGCTGCAAAGAGATTTAGATAGGTTAAGCGAATGGGCTAAGGTTTGGCAGATGGAATACAATGTCGGAAAATGTGAGGTCATCCACCTTGGGAAAAAAACACAGTAAAAGGGAACATTATTTGAATGGGGAGAAATTACAACATGCTGTGGTGCAGAGGGATGTGGGGGTCCTTTTGAAAGAATCCCAAAAGGTAATCAGGAAGGCGAATGGGATGTTGGCCTTCATTGCGAGAGGGATGGAGTACAAAAGCAGGGAGGTCCTGCTGCAACTGTGCAGGGTATTGGTGAGGACTGCACCTGGAGTACTGCGTGCAGTTTTGGTCACCTTACTTAAGGAAGGATATGGTAGCTTTGGAAGGGGTACAGAGACGATTCACTAGGCTGATTCCGGAGATGATAGATTGAGTAGACTGGGTCTTTACTCATTGGAGTTCAGAAGGATGATGGGTGATCTTATAGAAACATTTAAAATTATGAAAGGGATAGACAAGATAGAGGCAGAGAGGTTGTTTCCACTGTCGGGGAGACCAGAACTAGGGGGCACAGCCTCAAAATACGGGGGAGACAATTTAAAACCGAGTTGAGAAGGAATTTCTTCTCCCAGAGGGTTGTGAATCTGTGGAATTCTCTGCCCAAGGAAGCAGTTGAGGCTAGCTCTTTGAATGTATTCAAATCACAGATAGATAGATTTTTAACCAATAAGGGAATTAAGGGTTATGGGGAGCGGGCGGGTAAGTGGAGCTGAGTCCACGGCCAGATTAGCCATGATCTTGTTGAATAGCGGAGCAGGCCTGAGGGGCTCGATGGCCTACTCCTGTTCCTAATTGTTATGTTCTTATTAGAAACATATAAGATTCTGACGGGACTGGACAGGTTAGATGTGGGAAGAATGTTCCCGATGTTGGGGAAGTCCAGAACCAGGGGACATAGTCTTAGGATAAGGGGGAGGCCATTTTGGACTGAGATGAGGAGAAACTTCTTCACTCAGAGAGTTGTTAACTTGTGGAATTCCCTGCCACAGAGAATTGTTGATGCCAGTTCACTGGATATATTCAAGAGGGAGTTAGATATGGCTCTTATGGTTAAGGGGATCAAGGGGTATGGAGAGAAAGCAGGAAAGGGGTACTGAGGTGAATGATCAGCCATGATCTTATTGATGGTGGTGCAGGCTCAAAGGGCTGAATGGCCTACTCCTGCACCTATTTTTCTATGTTTCTATGTTTCTGGCAGGTAAATACATGTGAATAGTTCATGTCAAATATGATTGTCCTATTACTGAAGACCTGGAAGAGGAGAGCCCCTTGGCCTATGGAGAGGGTACAATTCAAAAATATTACACCATGAAGAAAATCTTGATGTTGATCATCATGGATCACTCATTACAACTGATATATGAGGGCCCTCAGTGTCCCACCTCCCAATCCTTCACCTCTGACATTGCATTATGAATTGTAGTACTAAAAATAATATGTTTTAGTACACATCATTGAAGAGTTAGCTGATTGCAGAATAGGTTGAAAGTGAATAAGCAAAATGGCATCAAGTTTAGATCCAATTACAAAGTCTCTGGAGTGGGACTTGGATGGTATAAAGGGACGAAGTGAATGAACAAAACTATAGCATATGGAGTTCACTGTGGAGATGTATGAGGCCATCCACTTTAGATCCAAGAAAGACAAATCAGAATATTTTTTTAAAGTGAGAGAATAGGAGCTGTGGCAGAGCAAAGGTATTTGTCTGTCCTTGTGCACAAATCGCTAAAAGCTAGTGGACAGATGCAAGAAGGCTAATGGAATAGCATTGGTGGCACAAGAGCAATATAAAAGCAGTTAAAGTGTTCCTTGTTTATGTACTGTGCTGTGCTGTTTTTCGTGTCTTGTGAAATGTTTTCCTCTGTCATGGAGGCTGGTGTGTGGCATCACTGGAATCTCAACAAAGGTAGGCCCAATTAAATCTATTTTTTAAACAACGATATTATGTTACGTTTGTAGTAAGTATATCCTTCAGAGACTGTGTTAGAATTGATGAGGGGCTTATGCATCTGATCCATGCTGTCTTTGTGGTGCACATGCATCTGTTCTCTGGCAGCCTCGTGTTTGTGGGTGGATATATATCCATTCCCCAGTGTTTTAGTGGGTATTGGTAGACATTTAATCCGTGACAACCAAATACAGGTGGGTGGATATATGTCTGATCTCTGGCAGCCTTTTACAGGTGGGTGGAGATGTATTTGATCCCTGGTGGTGCAATTGGAAATATGGATATGTCTAATACCTGACAGTCTATTGTGGGTGGGTGGTTACGCATCAGTTTGTTAGTGTTCTATTGGGGAATAGATAGTTTAGTCCCAGTGATTTCTGGCAATGCAGTGTGGGTGGGTGCACATGGATCTAATCCTTGGCTGTTCAGTGGAAAATAGGTATGTACCTGGGGCGGATGAGTGAATGGCTGTGTGTATAATCCCTCAGAAGCTGTTAGATACATGTTTAATGGCTGATGGTCCAGCGTGGGTGAGTGTATATGCTTTTGATCCGAGAGAGTGAAGTGTAAGATTGAATGGGTACCCATCTTGTGTTATTTTGGTTTATTGTTCAGTCCTCAAATAATTAAATAGCCCAACCTCCAAGGTAGTATATAATTGGTATTTTATTTCTGAATAGCTTTTTAGTCTATGGTGTATAATACATGCTGTTAATGTGCAACTCGATTCTAAAAATAATTGGATGAAGGGCATGATTTGTTTGTCACAATGGAGTTTCTGAGAAAACTCTACAGTACTATACAGGGCATACCAAAAGATAGTTCGACTGTACATAAGAACATAAGAAATAGGAACAGGAGTAGGCCATATGGCCCCTCGAGCCTGCTCCGCCATTCAATAAGATCATGGCTAATCTGATCATGGACTCGGCTCCACTTCCCCAGCCGCTCTCCGTAATCGCAAATCCCCTTATCATTTTAGAAACTGCCTATTTCTGTCTTAAATTTATTCATTGACCCAGCTTCCACAGCTCGCTGAGGCAGCGAATTCCACAGATTTACAAACCTCAGAGAAGAAATTTCTCCTCATCTTTGTTTTAAATGGGCGGCCTCTTATTCTAAGATCATGCCCTCTAGTTCTAGTCTCCCCCATCAGTGGAAACATCCTCTCTGCATCCACCTTATCAAACCCCCTCATAATCTTATATGTTTCAATAAGATCACCTCTCATTCTTCTGAATTCCAATGAGTAGAGGCCCAACCTACTCAACCTTTCCTCATAAGTCAACCCCCTTATCCTCGGAATCAACCGAGTGAACCTACTCTGAACTGCCTCCAAAGCAATTATATCCTTTCGTAAATATGGAAACCAAAACTGCATGCAGTATTCCAGGTGTGACCTCACCTGTTGTGTATGGAGAAAGAGTCAGACTGAACACTGTGATCTCAAAGCAAAGTGTGACCTTAGTCTTTTATTGCAGGTCTCCAGAGTGCCTCTCCAACCTGTGAAGCCTCCTTAAATACCTGTGCTCCCAAGGGATTATGGGATCCCTTGGGACTCCAGGGGATGAGCCATCTGGTGGCTGTACAGAGTAAATACAACTATACATGTATAACATCACCACTAAAGTAAATGTTGGTCCTTTAGAAGATGAGAAGGGGGATTTAATAATGGGAAATGTGGAAATAGCTGAGCCATTAAACAATTATTTTGCTTCGGTCTTCACAGTGGAAGGCACAAAAACAATGCCAAAAATTGCTGGTCACGGGAATGTGGGAAGGGAGGACCTTGAGATAATCACTATCACTAGGGGGGGTAGTGCTGGACAGGCGAATGGGACTCAAGGTAGACAAGTCCCCTATTCCTGATTAAATGCATCCCAGGGTATTAAAAGAGATGGCGGAAGTTATAGCAGATGCATTCGTTATAATCTACCAAAATTCTCTGGACTCTGGGGAGGTACCAGCGGATTGGAAAGCAGCTAATGTAACGCCTCTGTTTAAAAAAAGGGGGCAGACAAAAGGCAGGTAACGAAAGGCCGGTTAGTTTAACATCTGAAGTGGGGAAAATGCTTGAAGCTATCATGAAGGAAGAAATAGCGGGACATCTAGATAGGAATACTGCAATCAAGCAGACGCAACATGGATTCATGAAGGGGAAATCATGTTCAACTAATTTACTGGAATTCTTTGCGGATATAACGAGCATGGTGGATAGAGGTGTACCGATGGATGTGGTGTATTTAGATTTCCAAAGGCATTCGATAAGGTGCCACACAAAAGGTTACTGCAGAAGATAAAGGTACGCAGAGTCAGAGGAGATGTATTAGCATGGATAGAGAATCTGCTGGCTAACAGAAAGCAGAGAGTCGGGATAAATGGGTCCTTTTTGGGTTGGAATCGGTGGTTAGTGGTGTGCCACAGGGATCAGTGCTGGGACCACAACTGTTTACAATATACATAGATGACCTGGAAGAGGGGAAAGAGTGTAGTGTAACAAAATTTGCAGATGACACAAAGATTAGTGGGAAAGCAGGTTGTGTAGAGGACACAGAGAGGCTGCAGAGATTTAGATAGGTTAAGTGAATGGGCTAAGGTTTGGCAGATGGAATACAATGTCGGAAAATGTGAGGTCATCCACCTTGGAAAAAAAAACAGTAAAAGGGAATATTATTTGAATAGGGAGAAATTGCAACATGCTGCGGTGCAGAGGGGCCTGGGGATCCTTGTGCATGAATCCCAAAAAGTTAGTTTGCAGGTGCAGCAGGTAATCAGGAAGGCGAATGGAATGTTGGCCTTCATTGCGAGAGGGATGGAGTTCAAAAGTAGGGAGGTCCTGCTGCAACTATATAGGGTATTGGCGAGGCCGCACCTGGAGTACTGCGGCAGTTTTGGTCACCTTACTTAAGGAAGGATATAATAGCTTTGGAGGGGGTACAGAGACGATTCACTAGGTTGATTCCGGAGATGAGGGAGTTACCTTATGATGATAGATTGAGTAGACTGGGTCTTTACTCGTTGGAGTTCAGAAGGATGAGGGGTAATCTTAGAAACATTTAAAAAATGAAAGGGATAGACAAGATAGAGGCAGAGAGATTGCTTCCACTGGTCGGGGAGACTAGAATTAGGGGGCACAGCCCCAAAATACGGGGGAGCCTATTTAAAACCGAGTTGAGAAGGAATTTCTTCTCCCAGAGGGTTGTGAATCTGTGGAATTCTCTGCCCAAGGAAGCAGTTGGGACTAGCTCATTGAATGTATTCAAATCACAGATCGATAGATTTTTACCAATGAGGGAATTAAGGGTTACGGGGAGCGGGCGGGTAAGTGGAGCTGAGTCCACGGACAGATCAGCCATGATCTTGTTGAATGGCGAAGCAGGCTCGAGGGGCTAGATGGCCTACTCCTGTTCCAAATTCTTATGTTTATGTTATACCTTATATAGCTGTAGCAAAACTTCCCTACTTTTATGGTCCATCCCCTTTGCAATAAAGACCAAGATACCATTGGCCTTCCTGATCACTTGCTGTATCTGCATACTTTCTTTTGTGTTTCATGCACAAGTACCCCCAGGTCCCGCTGTACTGCGGCACTTTGCAATCTTTCTCCATTTAAATAATAACTTGCTCTTCGACTTTTTTCTGCCAAAGTGCATGACCTCACAATTTCCAACATTATACTCCATCTGCCAAATTTTTGCCCACTCACTTAGCCTGTCTATGTCCTTTTGCAGATTTTTTTTGTCCTCCTCACACATTGCTTTTCCTCCCATGTTTGTATCATCAGCAAACTTGGCTACGTTACACTCAGTCCCTTCTTCCAAGTCATTAATATAGATTGTAAATAGTTGTGGTCCCAGCAATGATCCCTGCGGTATCCTACTAGTTACTGGTTGCCAACCAGAGATTGAACCATTTATCCCGGCTCTCTGTTCTCTGTTTATTAGTCAATCCTCTATCCATGCTAATATATTACCCCCAACCCTGTGAATTTTTATCTTGTGCAGTAATCTTTTATGTGGCACCTTGTCAAATGCCTTCTGGAAGTCCAAATACACCACATCCACTAGTTCCCCTTTATCCATCCTGTCTGTTACATCCTCAAAGAACTTCAGAAAATTTGTCAAACATGACTTCCCGTTCATAAATCCATGCTGATTCTGCCTGACTGAATGTTGCTTTTCCAAATGTCCTGCTACTGCTTCTTTAATAATGGACTCCAACATTTTCCCAACCACAGATATTAGGCTAACTGCTCCATTGTTTCCTGCTTTTTGTCTACCTCCTTTTTTAAGTAAGTCCATTACATTTGCAATTTTCCAATCTGCTGCGACCTCCTCAGAATCCAGGGAATTTAGGTAAATTACAACCATTGCATCCACAATCCCCGCCACTACCTCTCTTACGACCCTTGGATGCAAGCCATCAGGTCCAGGGGATTTATCTGCCTTTAGTCCCATTATCTTACTGAGTACCACCTCCTTAGTGATTGTGATTGTGTTGAGTTCCTCCCCCGCTACTGTAATATCAGGGCCTGTCAAAAGATCTCTACAATAACACACATAGCCTGTCTAGAGAGCATAATGCTACACAAGGTTCATCCAATGATTTCTATAATACCAGATGGGGCTTTTTAGAAATGTATCGTGTTCTACGCAGGATCGATCCAGAGATATCTCTGGCATTGTATAGGGCATAATAACAGATATCTATTCTACTGCACACAGTCAATCGAGAAATTTCCACAGTATCACATGGAGCTTAGCTTGAGATGTCTACAGTACTACAGTGCATGTTAGCAGATCTCTATAGTGGCATACAGGGCTTCTGGAATGCACAGCACAGGACAGATCTGAAGATTGAGCAGAGTCGTAGAACACAATTGACCCAAAGTTTTCTGAAATAAAAGATAAAGCATCAAAGACAGAACATTTGTGTCATTTCCAGCGAAGCAACCTTTTTATTGTGTTAATGCTTTCCCTTCTTAGAACCAGGTAAACTTCATGAAGTGGATGAGAGAAAAAGATGCGTGTTCCATGTCAGAAACTGACACCAGTTTTGAGGCCTGAACTTGGTCAAAGCTAAGGGCTTCACAACTGCTGCCCAAAGGACTGCCGAGAGACCTGGTGTTACTTTGGCAGGGAGATTCCTCAAAAAGATCTGCAAAGACCGCCCGGCGGCAAAAAAACGACATACGCCGTGAATCTGGGTGGCAGCGGGCGGGAGCTTCCAATCTCAGCGGCAAATGCAATCCTCACCAAAGTGCCACTGAGGATTGAGTCGGGCCCAGGGAGGGGGGAATGCATAAAAATAAAAATTTGCCCAAAAAATACCCACTGGAGAACCTTCAAGGAACCCCATCCACCTGAATCGCTGTAAAAAAAAATGTTTATTAACCTTTTTTTTGCAGGTCTTCATACTTACCGTTGAGGTAAGACCTGCCTCCACGCAGCATCCTTCCCCCTGCTGCCGCCGACTCCCGCCCGGAGGAATCTGGTAGCTCTGGGGGTGGGAGGACACTTACGCGCTTTGCATGCTAGCGGACGTCAGCGGGCGGTTCCCAGCGGTCCTCCCCTCCTGCTGGCGGGAGGCCAAGAGGAAACGGGCACTGAGGGGAGACCGCTCAAAAAACTCGGCGGCAGTGGGCAGTGAGTGCACCAAGTTTGGGGCCTGTCATGTATGTAACCATCATGCAACGGTAATCTTCATGTAACTGTAACCTTCATGCAACTCCTGTACACTGTACTTATACCCTAGAAATGCACACCCTGACCACAGGGGGTGAACTTGTGGGAGACACTCCTCACCTCGGTTTCCAGATATAAAAGGGGAGGTCCCACCCAGGGTCAGCACTCCTTGGTCCTGGGAATAAAGGTTAAGGTCACGTAGTGACTGTGTCTGCAGTACATGCCTCATGTGAGTTTGTAGTACGGTGCAGGGACACCACAGGACCCACATGTAGGGCCCAAGTTTCGGCCTCAGTTGCTCCTGATTTTTTGGAGCAACTGGTGTAGAACGGAGTAACTCAGAAATTCAAATTCTCGGCATTTAGTTTGCTCCAGTTCTAGTCAGTTAGAACAGTTTCACTTTGGAACAGAATTTTTTTTTCAAAAGGGGGCGTGTCCGGCCACTTACGCCTGTTTTCAAAGTTTCGGCAGTGAAAACTTACTCCAAACTAACTTAGAATGGAGTAAGTGAAGATTTTTGAAAAAACCTTGTCTACACTTTAGAAAATCAGGCGTAGGTTACAAATTAGGCGTAGGGAATGGGGGGAGGGGTTTAAAGGGAAGTTTACAAACATTAAACACTTCAGTTTTACAAATAAAGAGCCATCATCAATAATAAATGATAAATACATCAATAAATCAACCAATAAATCAATCAAAAAAAATTAATAAAAAATAAATAAAAATTTAAAAATCAATAAATAAAACATTTTCTACTTACCGACTGCAGCACCGGGAGTCCTTCAACAGCGTGCTGGGATGGTCCCCCCAGTGTGTCTCTGTCAGTGTCTCTATCTGTCTGTCTGTGTCTGTGTCTCTCACTCTCTGTCTGTCAGTGTCTGTGTTTCTGACAGCGAGGGGAGGGGGGGGAGGGGGGCGAGAAGGGAGGTGGGGGGGGAGGGGGAGAAGGGAGGTGGTGGGGGAGAAGGGAGGTGGTGGGGGGGGGGAGAAGGGAGGTGGTGGGGGGGGAGAGAACGGAGGTGGTGGGGGGGGAGAAGGGGAGAAGGAGAGAGGATGTAGGGAGGGAGGGAAGGAGAGAGGATGGAGGGAGGGAGAGAGGATGGAGAGAGGAGGGAGAGAGGGGGGGAAGGAGAGAGGGGGGAGGGAGAGAAGGAGGCTGAACGGCCGGGCCCAAGACCTCGGGCTAGATTTACAGGTAGGTGGCGTCGGGTCTCGGTGCGGGGGGGGGGGCGGTGAGAGAGAGTCGCGGAGGTCCGGGGATGGGGGGGGCGGGTGAGAGAGAGTCGCGGAGGTCCGGGGGAGGGGGGAGGTGAGAGAGAGTCGTGGAGGTCCGGGGGGGTGGTGAGTGAGAGTCGAGTCGGGTCGGGAGGAAGCAGGAGCTGGGCGTGGGAGGAGCCTTATCCACGCAGCCCCAGTGAGGCCAGGGCTAGGGGCTGCGTGCTTCGGACCCCTCCCACACAGTTTTGGGCGCCTGGAGCTACTGCACATATGCGGCCACTGTAGCATGCATGTGCAGAGGTCCTGGCACTGTTTTCAGCGCAGGGACCTGGCTCCGCCCCCAACAGCTCCTGCTGCGCTGCGCCCAGCTGCAGAAGACCTGCAGGGAGCCGGAGAATCTGGAAGTTTTTTTTAGGCGCACTTTCTGGCGCGAAAAACGGGCGTCCAGGTCCGAGCTGCGCCGTTTTAGGCACGTCCCGAAACTTGGGCCTAATGTCTTGCCAAACCATCAGTAGTCAGTAGTCATAATCCAAGTGTTTCAATGTGTAACACAGTTCATTCTTTCCTCTCTCCCACAAACACATAACTGGCCACTTGTCTATATATTTTCAAGCTTTGGAGCAGCTGGCTATAAAATATCAATGCCTGCAGCTTATTCTACATACCAAAATGCAGCGTTTTACAATAGTTAACTGTATGACAACAGAGTTTTAATGTCTTCTTTTATTTATTGTTAGCTCAGGGCTGTAAATGTAATGGGCTATTTTCTGCATATTAAGGAACACAATTTAATTTGATGAATGTGTGACTGCAAACCAGGGACTGTTGTGCCATCTGGATTTTCTAAACCAGAAATATATGGTAAAAGGGTAACAAAAATAAATTACAAAACACGGTTTGCATAGAGCACTTTGAAAATGTGCTTTAATTAGCAGTGAGTCTTGAACCATTGCTTTAACTGAGAACCAGAAAATGAAATATTAAACATTTTTTTATTTGCAAGTATTTCCTCACATAGCCTGTGGCCTCCACACACACTTGTCTGCACTTCATGCAAGCATTGCTCTAATACTGATGCTCCTGATTCATTTAAAATTGTGATTGTGATGTAGCGAGTTTGTAAAAACACTGTATTCATAACTTTATATTGTATTAATAGTCTTGGTATCAATCATCATCCTCATAGACAGTCCCTTGGACTGAAGTGAGTTCTTTGGTGGCTGAACACTCCGATATGAGCGCCACAGACTCTGTCACAGGTGGGACAGACGTTCGCCGAGGGAAGGGATGCATGGGACTGGTTTGCTGGACGCTCCTTCCGCTGCCTGCGCTTGACCTCTTCACGCTCTCGCCGTTGAGATTCGAAGAGCTCAATGTCCTCCCGGATGCACTTTCTCCGCCTAGGGCGGTCTTCGGCCAGGGACTCCCAGGTGTCAGTGGTGATGTCGCACTTTACCAGGGAGGCTTTGAGGGTGTCCTTGTAATGTTTCCGCTGCCCACCTTTGGCTCATTTGCCATGAAGGAGCTCCACATAGAGCATTTTCTTAGGGAGTCTCGTGTCTGGCATGCGAACCATGTGGCCTGCCCAGCGAAGCTGATCGAGTGTCGTCAGTGCTTCAATGGTGGGAATGTTAGCCTGAATGAGGATACTGATGTTGGTGCACCTGTCCTCCCAGGGGATTTGCAGGATCTTGCGGCAACATCGTTGGTGATATATCTCTAGCGACTTGAGGTGTCTTCTGTACATCGTCCATGCCTCTGATCCATACAGGAGGGTGGGTATTACTACAGCCCTGTAGACCATGAGCTTGGTGGTAGGTTTGAGGGCCTGGTCTTTGAACACACTTTTCCTCAGGCGGCCGAAGGCTGTACTGGCGCACTGGAGGCGGTGTTGAATCTCCGCATCAATGGCTGCTTTTGTTGACAAGAGGCTCCCGAGGTATGGGAAGTGGTCCACGTTGTCGAGGGCCGCGCCATGAATCTTGATGACTGGGGGGCAGTGCTGTGCGGTGAGGACAGGCTGGTGGAGGACCTTTGTCTTACGGATGTTAAGCGTAAGACCCATGCTTTCGTATGCCTGAGTGAATACATTGACTATATCCTGGAATTCAGCCTCAGAAAGTCCGCAGACGCAGGCATCGTCCACGTACTGTAGCTCAACGACAGAGGTTGGGGTGATCTTGAACCTGGTCTGGAGGCAGTTTAGGTAAAACGGCTTCCCATTGGTTCTGCAGTTTAGTTCCACTCCAGCGGAGTGCTTGTTGACTGTGAGTTGGAGCATGGCAGCGAGGAAGATTGAAAAGAGGGTTGGAGCGATGACGCATCCCTATTTAACCCCGGTCCAGACGTGGATTGGGACTGTAATGGATTCGTTGGTAAGGATCACGGCCTGCATGTCATCGTGGAGCATGCGAAGGATGTTGACAAACCTTTGAGGGCATCCAAAACGGAGGAGGATGCTCCATAGACCCTCACGGTTGACAGTGTCAAAGGCCGTTGTAAGATAGAAAAAGGCCATGTATAAGGGCTGGCGCTGCTCCCTGCATTTTTTCTGCAGCTGTCACGCTGAAAAGATCATGTCCATTGTGCCCTGTAGGGGACGAAATCCGCACTGTGACTCCGGGAGGAGCTCCTCAGCCACAGGAGAAGACAGTTGAGGACAATTTTCCCAGTGGTTGATAGCAGGGAGATTCCTCTGTAGTTGCGACAGTCGGATTTCCCCTTTTTCAAAGATGGTCATGATCACTGCATCTCTGAGTTCTCCTGGCATGCTCTCCTCCCTCCAGATGAGCGAGGCGAGGTCATATATCCACGCCAACAGCGCCTCTCCGCCATACTTTAGTGCTTCAGCAGGGACTTCATCTACATCGTAGCCTTGTTATTCTTGAGCTGTTTTATGGCTTTGCCAACCTCGTGCAATGTTGCGGTTTCACTGAGGTGGTGTCGGGTCGCATGCTGCGGGATGGAATCGAGATCACTTGAAAGGCAGAGTCTCGCTTGAGGAGATCTTCGAAGTGCTCCTTCCATCGGGCCCTGACTGCCTCGGTGTCCTTGATGAGCGTTTCCCCATTCTTGGCCAGGAGTGGGGTGGGGCCTTGGAAGTTTGGACCGTAGGTGGCCTTGACTGCAGTGAAGAATCCTCGCATATCGTGGCTCTCGGCCAGTTGTTGTATTTCCTGTGCTTTCTCTATCCACTACCTGTTCTTTAGGTCCCGGGTTTTTTGTTGGACCTCAGCCTTGAGCCGTCTGTAACGTTGCTTTGCTGCTCTCAAGTTGGATTGCTGCTTGAGGTTCAGAAATGCACTGCGCTTGTGATCGATTAATTCTTGGATCTCCTGATCATTTTCATCAAACCAGTCCTGGTGTTTACTGATTGAGTGACCAAGTGTCTTTTCACAGGCACTGGTTACAAAGGCCTGGAGGGCAGACCAAGCGCTGTGAGCATTCAGCATCTCAGGGTCATCAAGGCACACCAGATTAGCTGTGAGGCGCTGGCTGTATAGGGCTCTCTTAACTGGGTCTTTAAGTGCCCGGCATTTACTTTTTTGAGGCTCTGATTCTGCTGTCCCCTCTGCTTTGGGGCTATGTTAATGTCGATGATGGATCGGATTAGGCGGTGGTCCGTCCAACAGTCATCAGCTCCTGTCATGACGCAGGTGATGCGCACATCCTTGCGATCCCTGGCTCGGACGATGACATAGTCGAGCAGGTGCCAGTGTTTAGAACGAGGATGTTGCCACGATGCCTTGTATTTATTCCTTCTGTCAGAACAGGGTGTTGGTGATGAGGAGTTCATGTTCTAGACATTTTGTCTGGAGTAGGGTACCGCTGGAGTTGGCTTTCCCTACCCCCTCTCTGTCAATCACACCTCCCCAGAGGGCTGTTTCTTTGACGACCCGGGGACAGGGATGTCTCGAGGTTGGAATAAAAACCCTCTTTAGCCTCATTCTTTGCATCGAGTGTTGGGGCGTACACACTGATGACTGTGGTGCATTGGTTCTGGGATAGGGTAAGACGAAGAGTCATGAGGCGTTCGTTAACCCTGCACAGTCTTTCAAGCGGCCAACCAGCTCATTTTTGACTGCGAAGCCGACTCCATGAAGGCGGCATTCTTCCTCTGGTTTTACTTTCCAGAAAAAGGAGTAACCGCCACCATGTTCCTTGAGCTGGCCTTACCCTGCCCGCCGGGTCTCACTTATGGCAGCGATGTCAGTGTCAAAACGTCCATGTTCCCGGGCAACTATGGCAGTGCGGCATTCCGGCCTGTTGCTGTTGGAGTTGTCCATGAGGGTCCTGACATTTCAGATCCCGAACTTCATACTGACGAAGTGGAAGATGCCTGTGCGTTTGTTCTTTTAACGTGGGGTGGCCGCTGCACACTGGCAACCACACGGACTTAGCTGAGCAAGGTTTTGGTCCAGTGGCAAAGGGGCCCAAGACGACTGGAGACCAGGCACTGCTGTATAAGCCTGAATGCCTACGGTGAGGTGTTGGCCGCAGGCTCGGTGCCAAGTAGCATCATTGATGGTAGGTGGCCCGAGGCTTGGTTGGGAGGCAGGCATTAGGAAGGTCAGCTGTCCGCTGGAGTTCCGAGGGATGTTTGAGAAATCAATACGTCCACTGCAGCAAACAAGGGTAGGAGACTTTCATCCCATCGGTCTGGGCAGAATTCTGACCCACGTCCAGAGGTGAAAGGACAATGTGCTTTCAAACTCACAGCACCATCCATCTCCTGCAGTGTATTAAGAATATTACTGTCTCTCCCACCAAATATTATTACAAGCATGGTCTTTTGTCTCTTTCAGAATCAAATATAACTGGTGTTTGATTACAGAAATGCTTCAGGCAGTCTTGTAGCTGAGTCCTTGGGTGCAGCTAACAATAAGATAAATGATTTCATCAAGTAACATTTCAATCAGTGCTATGTTCAGCTATAATGACCTGTATAAGAAGACACTGCTGTAGTTGGGCTACTTGTGTGTGATGTGAGTCCTCACTTTTACACACTCTCTGATTGTAATTTACACCAGAATACATCAGACAGACCCAGAATTATTCAAAAGAAAGCATTTCAGCGAAACAATTTTGCTTTCAAACTTTCATGTTTACATTTTTTTGGAACCAGAATCAATTTGACAGGAGCTGATGTTTAGATAATTATATCATTGACGAACTTAAAAATTGTCTTATGCATGGTACAGCTTAACGTAGCTGTTTAGCCTACGCCGCCTCCAGGCCAGGTCCAAGATCACCCCAACCTCTGTCATTGAGCTGCAGTATGCGGACGACGCCTGCGTCTGCGCACATTCTGAGGCTGAATTACCGGATATAGGCAATGTATTCACTGAGGCATATGAAAGTATGGGCCTTATGCTTAATTAACATCCGTAAGACAAAGGTCCTCCACCAGCCTGTCACCGCCGCTCAGCATCACCCTCCAATCATCAAGATCCACGGCGCGGCCCTGGACAACGTGGACCATTTCCCATATCTCGGGAGCCTCTTATCAACAAAGGCAGACATTGATGCAGAGATTCAACATCACCTCCAGTGCGCCAGTGCAGCCTTCGGCCATCTGAGGAAAAGAATGTTTGAAGACCAGGCCCTGAAATCTACCACCAAGCTCATGGTATACAGGGCTGCAGTAATACCCGCCCTTCTGTATGGATCTGAGGCATGGACGATGTATAGAAGGCACCTCAAATCGCTGGAGATATATCACCAACGATGTCTCCGCAAGATCCTGCAAATCCCCTGGGAGGACAGGCACACCAACATCAGTGTCCTCGACCAGGCTAACATCCCTAGTATTGAAGCACTGACCACACTCGATCAGCTTCGCTGGGCAGGCCACATAGTTCTCATGCCAGATACGAGACTCCCTAAGCAAATGCTTTATGCGGAGCTCCTTCATGGTAAACGAGCTAAAGGAGGACAGTGGAAACGTTATAAAGACACCCTCAAAGCCTCCCTGGTAAAGTGCGACATCACCACTGACACCTGGGAGACGCTGGCCGAAGACCGCCCGTGGTGGAGAAAGTACATCCGGGAGGGCATCGAGCTCTTTGAGTCCCAATGCAAAGGGCATGAAGAGGTCAAGCGCAGGCAGTGGAAAACCAACCCCACTGACCCCTTCCCTCGACGAATGTCTGTCCCACCTGTAACAGGGTCTGTGGCTCTCATATCGGACTGTTCAGCCATCAAAGAACTCACTTTGGGATTGGAAGCAAGTCTTCCTCGATTCTGAGGGACTGCCTATGATGATGATGAGACAGAGCTACAGAATTGGGCTTGGAAAATATATCCATATATTATCTACTGATGAATTTATACTTGCCTTTGAAATGTAGTTATTTGAATTATATCGAAAACTAGTGAAAACATGATATGCCGCTGTTACATGTAATAAAAAGGTAACACTATTTGAATATTAAGCAATAGTTCTTTTGTTTCCCCATGAACTTATCGTGATTAACATGCTTGAGAAGTGCCAAAGCTGTAACACAAGTGAAGGGTCCAGGTGATATGAGAAAATATGGGAAATGAAACTGAACAATTACTAAAGGTGTCTGCACGTTGGAAGTATGTTATACCTTGCAGCACACTCCCAGGGAACTATTGATCTGTAAACTTTGTACAAGTGGTTCTCCTTTAACATTATTTTTCAAATTTCCAAGATTGTTCTCGGCTTGCTATCGGTGTTGATCTGTTGCTGTGTTGTGGTAACCATGCAATAATGAAAAATAATGATTTTGCCATGTATCATTTCACAATCCCATTGAACCTTTGGACATGAATTTTCTTGTTTAAGACCAGGTTGCCTGTCCAAAGACAAAATCCCCCAGTAGACTACTTGCTCAACACAAAAAAGTACAGCTAATACTTTGGAGGAGATTTTCTGCTGGTACTGATTTCTGATTGGTCTGTGAGCTCTTTTTTCCAGTTCTCACAGTCCCCGCTTTCATCTTTTTTTTCATTAGATCCTTGCTGACTTGCATTAAATTGTTACTGGGGGAGTAGACTTAAGGCAGTTCTTCTGTTTTGGTTGGGAACTGGGGTGTACCCAGGAATTTAGACACACCTACACAAAAAAATGAATTAACAGTCACAGGTGCCCAAATTAAGAGCTTCTTTGGACCTAGGCACAGCACACAATTGAAAATACATCCCACAAAACTTGTCTTCATCAACTTTCTAAATTTCAGAGCAGGTGAGTTGGGGTGTGGGTGGGGGGTAGGAGATCAAGGCTCTTCAAAAGACACCAACAGCATGAGAAGCCAACCCTGCAAAACTTCAAATAACAAATAAAGAATTATCACTAGCGTTATCAAAATATGCAGTATCTATGCCTTGTTTCCGATTAATGTTTGCGATTATTGCAGTTTGATGCAGTGTGGTTGCTTTATTTAATTTTAAAAAATATATATTTTTTGTGAAAGGAAGTGTTTTGAACTTTATTAGTAATCTAGAATCTTGTACTGCCAACCTCTTGAAAATAGAAAACCAAATGTGGCCAAAGTGTCCCCTTTTTTGCGCTCCATTAGTGCCTCCAGGAGGATGCAATGGCCTTTTCGCCTGGGGGAGGGCGGCACTGCTGCCTCCAGGGAAATTGCCATGGAGGTTTGATTGGAGGGAGGTGGGGGCACTTTACCAGTAATGCTGCGCCCCGCGATTAGCACCCTGGGCCAGCACGCAACAGGCCGATGACGTCATCGCCATGCGCGCTGACCTGTCACCGCCTCGCGCTGACCCCTTTGCGTCCCATGGGGGAAACTGCCCCGCTGGCCACGAGGCCGGCGCAGTCGGATGTCAACTCGGCCACCAGTGCGCCCCAAGTTATTTTGGTCGGCCTGATAATGGCCCTCGCGTCGACTTGGCCACCATCATGCAGCCCGACACTCTGTTTTGGGTGCCAGGCTGTTGGCCCAGTCTATAGCGTCCCCAGTGGCCCAGTGGCAGCCACCAAAGGGCATGCAGAATGCGCAGTGGCCCTCCCCTTTAACTGAAGGGGAGGGGCATTGTAGCGCACAGTGCTACGTGGATGTTCAGCGCAGCGCTGTAATCAGTGCTCTGCTTCGTTTCAGGGGCGCATGGCTCAATTCCACGCCGGGGGTGGGACTTCCGGACCGGGCGATAAAAGTTCCAACTCGGGAAGGTTACTGCCCCCAATCGGGGCACGGGGCAATTTCGGCCCCTTTGTGTTTTATTAACATTTCAACAAAACGTAAATGAGCAATACAGAATAAATTTAGCATTAACATTGAGAGGCAATAGTGTGCTGCATGCAAATGTTTATCTATTTTAAAATAGGTCTAAGTTCAGTCAGGTCAAATTTATAAATATTAAAAATATATTCATATTTCATCTTTAAATTTGGCCTTTGAACCACAGTATCATTTCTCTGGGAAGAAAGCAAAGCAAATTCCTTATCTGCCATGCACAACACAGAACAATGGACCCAAATTTCCCCATGAATTGCACCGTTTTTTTGGTGCAACTTGATTTTTCTGGTGTATCTTTTTAGTTACAAATATGGCCATTTAATTTGCGCCAGTGGAAGTGAGTTAGTTAGGTTTTTTGTTAGGTCAGTTTTTTTTCTGAAAGGGGGCATTCCCAGCCAATTACTCCATTTATGCCAATTTGGCCAGAAAAAAGTTGTACTAAATTAACTTAGGGCAGCATATGTGTCTACTTTTGTCTGCACAGAAAGACCTTACCGTAAAGGAATTGGCGCATGTAATTACATTTAAAGCACGACCAAGCACCAAACAAAGCACAAAAGTAATAAGCAATTAATTTACAAATAAAATAGAAGGAACCCTGCACCTAAAGCACCAAAATCAATCAGTAAATAACAAATAAAAAATAGAAGTCCTACCTTAGGGAACACAGCAGGCTGCCAATGAGGGAGCCTATTCGGCTAGGGCTACAAACGGCGTGCTTTGGCCCCTCCCACACAGCTTGCAGCGTGCGTTTGCAGTAATGGCCTGCCAGGATTTATTGCACATGCGCGCGCACTCTAGCGTGCATGTGCAGAGGTCCCGGCACTGTTTTCAGCGCCGGGACCTGGCTCCGCCCCCAATATATTGGGCCACGCTGTGCCACGACGGAGGAGAGGCTGGGGAGCGGCCAAAATACGGAGGTCTTTTTTCGACGCGCTTGAAGGCAGACAAAAGTGGCGCATCTCGAGTGAGGGCGCCAGAAAAAGAGGTTGTGGAAATTTGCGCCAAATAATAGGTTACATTCAACGGGGAGAGAAAAAAATAAAAATGAGGAAAAGAGGAGAAAAGTGGAAGTAATTTGGACATGGAGGTGGGAAAACTTTATTTGTTTTGCAATAATTTCAGAAACTGAGTTCCAAAGTCAGATGTAATCTTTGCCAAAGGAGGCGTGACCGAGCTTAACTGCAAAGTATGCTTTCTGACTAGCATTGGCTTACTGTCCCACAACCAATGTTACCCCTTTTTTGGGTGTCCCTTTAACGGACTGTGTGGCCCAATCAAAATTCCGCATTTCCACGAAATATCCCATTGAAAAGCTGGTGATTGGCCTATGAGAACCTCCAGACAGTTGTGTGGCCACGCAGCTGCACAACTTAGCGGAAAAGTTGCCAGAAGCCTAAAATTTAAAGTTCTATACTTGTGTTTATATCCCCACATGGCCTCGTCCCTCTCAGTCTCTAACCTGTCGAGTCCTACAACCCTCCGAGGACTCTATGGGCTGGATATTCTGGGGTTCAATATGCGCGATTTGTGTTGGGTTGGGTGGGAAAGTGTTTTTGTCCCCCAGCGGGTCAGGACCCCGCTGTGAACCCACCACCATGTGCCTTTCCCTGATGTTGGGTCTGTCAGCGCTGAGCAGACCGAACATGCAGCAGCAGGGGAAGCAATGAAAATAATTTTGCTCATAGGCCAATTCTTCTCATGGAAGGCAAGATTTATTTTTGGAAATATTTGAAATAAAGTTCTCACCTTCTGAGCACAGCTGGAAAAACTCACCCAAATCAGTGCAATCACAGCAATTCCACAATTTTGCAATGTGTGCTGATGCATTGATTTGAGTACTTTGCAATCATCATAGTTTCAGTTCCTACTTGCTACCAGTTGATATTGCAGATTATTAAAAGGATAGTTTAAAGGTGATCATCTTTCACAATTGTCCTATTCACATTCACTAAATATATTCAAAAAGGAGTTAGATGTAGTCCTTACTACTAGGGGAATCAAGGGGTATGGCGAGAAAGCAGGAATGGGGTACTGAAGTTGCATGTTCAGCCATGAACTCATTGAATGGCGATGCAGGCTCGAAGGGCCGAATGGCCTACTCCTGCACCTATTTTCTATGTTTCTATTCTAGGCTAAGACCTGCTTTTGGTGCCACTGACACTGGATAAATGCTCTCTCCAGTCGCGAATTCCAAAATCATAATTGCTAAATACTACAGAAACAGTCAACTATGGCAAACATATCTTGCACTGCAGAAAACAGCATTACCTTCTTTCAACTAAACCTTTTAACTTTTCTATCTCACTTATATGTCTGTGTGCTAAGCTTGACATTTAAATGCTCCTTCTGCTCAATCTAAGCCCATTTAGAATTTGCAATGATTCTGCACTTTACAATAAGAATATATACGGTTTTTAATATAGCTTCCCCTGGTGGACTACTGCTCCACCTAGTGGACTCCTGTGGTAATGCAACTACTGATGTAAATACAATAAAAGGGTCATATGACAAAGTCACATGATGACAGAGTTAGCTTGTAGAGTGTGTTTGTTAATGATATCATAAGAATATATCATACTGTTCTCAGTATATTTATCTACAAGTGTCATGTAATGTAACCTGTCATGTATAATAACTCAGTTAAGTATGCAATGTTAGCTAAATTTAGTTTTAAAACACGTTTTAAAGTATATCAAGCATGGTTAGAGAGTTGAAAGTATCACTGGTTGGAGAATATAATTGGTAAGTTTAAGCCTGCATGGCCAGGATTTGTGATCAAGCAGTGATGTACTCGTGGTCAGGGAGCTGATGCCCTTGTGATCATAGAATTGAAGCATTTTCATTCTGGTGCTGGTAATATTGCAGGGGTTGCTACATTGTGGATTTAAAATACAGCCTCGGGCATTAATATTGGATTTACCAGGGAATATTTAAAAATTTGGGGCATTTTGTAATTAAGGTGGTGCAAGGGAAGGTTTAAAATCTACCATGGTTCAGAGTAAGATGCACTTGGATCAATTCCAACTAAACCAAGCCTGTTGTAATAAAAATTGCATTACTTAGCTTCCCTGGGTGATAGCGCCCTTGAGGATGGAGCACTGGAAATGCTGAGGCTAATGGAGTAAATGGAGCAGTTCTATTAGTTGGGATTTGGATCCAGGCTTGAGTGTACCACTGAGAGAGCTTTTCCCTGATGTCTGTACAAACCACAATCCTGAGTCCAGTCCTTCAAGCAAAATGTTTGTAACTGTAACTCTGTAGATAGATGTAAGTGCCTATAAAAGCTATGAGTGCAGGGGTTGGAATTAGTTTACTTGCAGTCTACCATAAAGACAGAAAGCAAAATTATTGATGATGAAACCTATTCCTTTCCCCCCATTCCAGAAAGCACAGTTGATTTAGCTCTTTGAATCTGTTATATCTTACCTATAGGAGTAACAATCACAAAGGTACAGCTGTTGATAAATAACCCCGTTAATGGCTACCTAAAAATAGTGCATAGAGGTATCTAGTTCTAACTGCTTACACCTGGGTTGTCATTTGGAAACTATATCCCTTGATCTGGCCTTTAAAATTGGCTATTAATAATATTATTTAGTATATTGGTAGAGTTTGCACATGGCCAACCAATGCCTGCCTCCACACACATCCGAACATTAACAGGGCAATTTTAACCCATTCCATCTGTCGGGACTGGGGCAGCCTCTGAAATCTTAGAACTCTACTCCTGCATGATTTCCACCCACCACCAGCTTAACTGGACACGATTTTTAGGTAGCTGAACTTCATTATTCTATGCTATCAGGACCCCAAAGGCATTTTAACTGCCCAACAAGCAGAACGTCAGTGAAACCTTGTCTGCAGAAATAAGAGACAGAGTAAGGAATTGTTAAACTTTGCTTTCTGTGGCCAGGAGGATCAGGAGTCCACGTCCAGGACCCACAAGGAAAGCCTGCACTCTGCTGTCCCCGGCTTCCCACTTGTGCGACCCTGCCAGATTCCCCCAACCCCCAAAGACTTCCCTCAGGGCCGCCCCATCTTCTCCTGCCTCCTGCTAGCCAGTTGCCTCTTTCTGCCCGTTTTGGGCAGGCAGTTGGCCATGTAAGATTTGGAAGATAAAATAGCCCGGACCTCAAATTGATGATGGAAGGGGCAGCGAGTGGGGGGAAGGGGGAGAGTTTGATACTCCATTCCCTCCCGCTCGTCCAAAGCTGGCTCACAGTAAAAATCTGCCCCACACATACAGGCAGGCAGTCCCTCGAAATGAGGATGACTTGCTTCCACGCCAAAAAAGGATGAGTTCACAGGTATTTCAATGAAGGACCTAATATTCCAGGTCCAGAACTACATCCTGAAGGGTGGAAGATGCCTGTGCGTGGATTTTTTATTTAATGTGAGGTGGCCGTTGCACACCAACCACCACATGGGCTTGTCAGAGCTAGGGCTTGATTCGGTGGCAAGGATTAACCAAGATGACTGGAGACCAGTTCTGCTGCACGAACCTAGTGCGCACACATATCACAGTGTGGGCTGGCCCATGCTGCCCTTGGGCCCCTGGCCCTGAAGTCGCGCCTCTCCTGGGCCCCAATCACGTCCCTCGACAGTCTCTCTCTGCTCCTTCGCCCCGATCTCGCCGCTCCTGCTATATCTGCCCACGCTCCAATCACCAACCCGGACAACGTTGCTCTTTGCTCGCCACCCCTTTTATGGCCCCAACCTGCCGCTGGTGTTCTCATGCAGGTCGGGGCCTCCAAGCATACAATAAGCAAAGGAATACAGTTTTGAAGTTGCAAGGTCTGTTATAAATTATCAGTTTTCTCAATCTAAAGTCAGTCAATCAGAGAACTCTGTGTGCTGAGATTGATTAAGAAGCACAGCTGTTAGTTAACAGTGCGCTGTTGAGATAACTCGTTTATTTGGGTGCATGGGGAGAATCGTAACTACGTAAGTAAGATAAATGTCTCATTTCATTTTGATGTGCTGCACTTTGTAGATGTGACGCGTTGTCCATTTGGTAGTTGATAAAGTGTAACAAAAGATTAAACTGTTGGTTGAAAGTAGTTTGGAGCTGCTGCCTAGAAATTAAACTGTGAAGCTACTGCTTACATTGTGCATTATCTCTAATGGCAAGTTCAGTACAGCATTGCGGTTCATACATTATGCTCCTGGGACTAGATTGCTGAGACTATTGGTGCAGAATTGGTTACAAAATGATTGCTAAGCATAGATGATGCAGTGATGTACTGCGCATGAGCTGCTGGTGAATCAATTGTTCCAGAAGTTGTTTTGGGGGAAATTACTTAAGAGGGACATTTTTGTACCATATAGATTTACCTTCTGCTGCACTGGTAACTGATGGCAAATTGATTGAGGCTGTAGATAAATTTTAGAATGGACCATATTTATGGTGCTGGTTACTTACTGCACTGTAGATTGTTTCCATGTATTATTGAACGATCATTGATTTATTTTATAATTTATAAATCTCAGTTGATATAAACATACTATGTTGTCTGTGAATTCAGTGGAATTAGCTACGTTCTTCGTTTGAACAAGTGTTTTAACAGTAGAGCTAAGGCTGTTGCTGGAGAGTGATAATGCGCACATGTACACACATACACATGTATACATACGTGTATACACACCCACGTATACACACCTTCATATACGCACGCACACCTGTATATAAACGCACGCATATACACACATGCAAACGCCCTTCTGATTCCCATTGCACTTAGAACGGAGGTCGGTGCACCAAATCTATCATTTCTGTACAGTCACACAACTAGAATGTTGATTCTGGAAATGATCCTTCGCCACCTCTCCCTCCCCGCCCCCCATCATATTTAATTTGCAGTTTCCATTCTAATTTGTAATGTCCAGCTTATTGTCCATGAAATATTTTTGAAAGCTTTATAAAACATCTCATTATTCCCTTAATTTAAAAAGGGCAACAGAATTCATTTTGACCCAGAAGGTTAAAAAAAATGTTAACACTTCATTTCTTCTAAGTCCCTGAAGCTTTTTGATTTTGCACTACATTGCCCCAAATATACTTCTGGCTGTTGAAATTCTAGATCCTAACTAGCAATTTTTATACAGTGCGCTTCAATCACTTTATTCCTTCTATTGCTGTTATTAATGTCATTTGGAGCAAGGTAGGAGTCATAATCTTCTCCCAGACTCATTTCCATTTTGATTACATTTGAAGCTATATTCAGACAGCACAGAGATTTGTTGGACTGGATAGAGTGTGGAGGGGTCACGGTTCTGAATTTTTCAATTTCACTTTTTTTTGTAAAATCAAAACCTTGTAGGAACTACTCATTGAATAAAATTTGGATTTAGCATGTAAGCTCTACCCAAGAACAAAAACGTGGAATTATTCACTCATAAAGTTGGATTAACAGGAAATGTTATTGGCAGGAGTAAGAATTGTTAATTAATTAATTAATGTCCTAAATTTCAAACCTTGAGGAAGCTTCTAATAATTATTTTTTGATCTAGGATGAGTCAAACTCACTAAAGTTATGTGTTAATTTCTAATGAATCTTTTCACACACACATATAACCTTCACCCAGACCTCAGTTGTTCATCTCACCAATCAGCACCATTACCATCACTGTTCTCAGTCAATTCCTATTCAGATCACCCTCCTCCATTCAGTTCCTCATACCTATCAGCAACACTGTTGTCAATCTCATACCTGTCAACAACATTAACCATGCTATCAGCCGAGTGTAGATAGAACCACTGTAGTGGCATTTATTGATGTTGCTGGAGTTAAAGGTTGTACAGAATCAATTTGATTGAGTAAATAATCAGTGTAAATTGGTTCTTGGGTTGAGGGAGAGAGAGACAGAACTGCTACAGAGTAAAAGACGCAAATATCAAATCAGAGCTACATGGTAAAGAGTCAAACATAGTTGTACCATATTACTTGATGCTTCAAGTGCCTTAATCAATACACTTGCATCTTCAATATTAGTCATTAGCAAATGCTGTTTTCCCAGTGCTGGGAATAATTGATGATTTGATTAAAAGGAAGCACTGAAAAATGGAGAGGGCCGAATTTCCTTGCTTCATCACTCTCCCATCCTCCACCAGCAAAATCTACTTTTGGACAGATTTGTTTTCAAGAAATCTATTTACCGAATTGTATATTGATTCGAAATCAAAATCTACTTTATTCATTCAAGATGAGAATTACTCTCATTAACAGGAGTAGACCATTCAGCCCCTCAAGTCTGTTCTGCCTATCAATTAGATCGTGTCTGATCTGTACCTCAACTCTATTTACAGACCTTTGTTCTACAAACCTTGTTACCCTTACCCAACAAAAACCTATCAATCTCAGTCTTGAAAATTTCACTTTACCCAGCATTCACAGCCTTTTGGTGAGCGAGATTTCCACTACCCTTTGTGTAAAAAAAGTGCTTCCTAATTTCACTCCGAAATGGCCGAGCTCTAATTATAAGATTATGCCCTCTTGTTTAAGATTTCCCGAAGAGAGGTAATCATTTCACTATATCTATGTATAATTTCAAACACCTCAATTAGATTACCCTAATAATTTATCTCTTTAACCCCATGGCTCTCATTCTGGTGAAACTCTGCTGTAACTCTTAGAGGCCAATAAATCGTTCCTGAAATAAAAACAGAATGCTGGAAATCTCAGCAGGTCAGGCAGCATCTGTGGAGAGAAAAACAAAGTAAACTTTTCAGGTTGACGACCCTTCGTCAGAACTGCCGAAATAGGCACATTCTTGAGCACTGAAAGGGGGAGGGGAAGAAATAACAAAAGGGAAGGTCTGTGATCGGGTGGAAGGCAGGAGAGACTTGAGAGACAAAAGGGATGATGGGCCAAATTGAAATGGTAATGTCAGAAGTTAGAAAAAGGTTAATCTGGATAGGGTGTAAATGGCGGGGTAATGACCAGCTACCAATAGAGACAAAGAGAAGAAAAAATAAAAAAAAACCTAAGATGAGAGGTGAACATAAGAACATAAGAATTAGGAACACGAGTAGGCCATCTAGCCCCTTGAGCCTGCTCCGCCATTCAATAAGATCATGGCTGATCTGGCCGTGGACTCAGCTCCACTTACCCGCCCTCTCCCCGTAACCATTAATTCCCTTATTCGTTATAAATCTATCTATCATTGAATACATTCAATGAGCTAGCCTCAACTGCTTCCTTGGGCAGAGAATTCCACAGGTTCACAACCCTCTGGGAGAAGAAATTCCTTCTCAACTCGGTTTTAAATTGGCTCCCCCGTATTTTGAGGCTGTGCCCCCTAGTTCTAGTCTCCCCTACCAGTGGAAACAACCTCTCTGCCTCTATCTTGTCGATCCATTTCATTATTTTAAATGTTTCGATAAGATCACCCCTCATCCTTCTGAATTCCAACGAGTAAAGACCCAGTCTACTCAATCTATCATCATAAGGTAACCCCCTCATCTCCGGAATCAGCCTAGTGAATCGTCTCTGTACCCCCTCCAAAGCCAGTATATCCTTCCTTAAGTAAGGTGACCAAAACTGCACGCAGTACTCCAGGTGCAGCCTTACCAATACCCTATTCAGTTGAAGCAGGACCTCCCTGCTATTGTACTCCATCCCTCTCGCAATGAAGGCCAACATTCCATTCGCCTTCCTGATTACCTGCTGCACCTGCAAACTAACTTTTTGGGATTCATGCACAAGGACCCCCAGGTCCCTCTGCACCTCAGCATGTTGTAATTTCTCCCCATTCAAATAATATTCCCTTTTACTATTTTTTTTTCCCCCAAGGTGGATGACTTCACACTTTCCGACATTGTATTCCATCTGCCAAACCTTAGCTCATTTGCTTAACCTATCCAAATCTCTTTGCAGCCTCTCTGTGTCCTCTATACAACCTGCTTTCCCACTAATCTTTGTCATCTGCAAATTTTGTTACACTACACTCTGTCCCCTCTTCCAGGTCATTTATGTATATTGTAAACAGTTGTGGTCCCAGCACCGATCCCTGTGGCACACCACTAACCACCGATTTCCAACCAGAAAAGGATCCATTTATCCCGACTCTCTGCTTTCTGTTAGCAAGCCAATTCTCTATCCATGCTAATACATTTCCTCTGACTCTGCATACCTCTATCTTCTGCAGAAACCTTTTGTGTGGCACCTTATCGAATGCCTTTTGGAAATCTAAATACACCACATCCATCGGTACACCTCTATCCACCATGCTCGTTATATCCTCAAAGAATTCCAGTAAATTAGTTAAACATGATTTCCCCTTCATGAATCCATGCTGCATCCGCTTGATTGCACTATTCCTATCTAGATGTCCCGCTATTTCTTCCTTAATGATAGTTTCAAGCATTTTCCTCACTACAGATGTTAAACTAACCAGCCTATAGTTACCTGCCTTTTGTCTGCCCCCTTTTTTAAACAGAGGCGTTACATTAGCTGCTTTCCAATCCGCTGGTACCTCCCCAGAGTACAGAGAATTTTGGTAGATTATAACGAATGCATCTGCTATAACTTCCGCCATCTCTTTTAATACCCTGGGATGCATTTCATCAAGAACAGGGGACTTGTCTACCTTGAGTCCCATTAGCCTGTCCAGCACTACTCCCCTAGTGATAGTGATTGTCTCAAGGTCCTCCCTTCCCACATTCCTGTGACCAGCAATTTTTGGCATGGTTTTTGTGTCTTCCACAGTGAAGACCGAAGCAAAATAATTGTTTAATGTCTCAGCCATTTCCACATTTCCCATTATTAAATCCCCCTTCTCATCTTCTAAGGGACCAACATTTACTTTAGTCACTCTTTTCCGTTTTATATATCTGTAAAAGTGCTTACAATCTGTTTTTATGTTTTGCGCAAGTTTACCTTCGTAATCTATCTTTCCTTTCTTTATTGCATTTTTAGTCATTCTTTGCTGTTGTTTAAAATTTTCCCAATCCTCTAGTTTCCCACTAACCTTGGCCACCTTATACGCATTAATCTTTGATTTGATACTCTCCTTTATTTCCTTGGTTATCCACGGCTGGTTATCCCTTCTCTTACCGCCCTTCTTTTTCACTGGAATATATTTTTGTTGTGGGTGGGGGTGACAGGATTGGGCCAAGTCAGCATGGATTTATGAAAGGGAAATCATGCTTGACAAATCTTCTAGAATTTTTTGAGGATGTAACAAGTAGAGTGGACAAGGGAGAACCAGTGGATATAGTGTATTTGGACTTTCAAAAGGCTCTTGACATGGTCCCACACAAGAGATCGGTGTGCAAAATTAAAGCACATGGTATTGGGTATAATGTATTGATGTGGATAGAGAACTGGTTGGCAGACAGGAAGCAAAGTGTAGGAATAAACAGGTCTTTTTCAGTATGGCAGGCAATGACTAGTGGGGTATCGCAAGGTTCAGTGCTCGGACCCAGCTATTTACAATATGCGTTAATGATTTAGCCAAAGGAATTGAATGTAATATCTCCACGTTTGCAGATGAAACTAAGCTGGGTGGCAGTGTGAGCTGTGAGAAGGATGCTAAGAGGCTGCAGGGTGACTTGGACAGGTTAGCTGAGTGGGCAAATGCATGGCAGATGCAGTATAATGTAGATAAATGTGAGGTTATCCACTTTGGTGGCAAAAACAGGAAGGCAGAATATTTTCTGAATGGTGACAGATTAGGAAAAGGGGAGGTGCAACGAGACCTGGGTGTCATGGTACATCAGTCATTGAAAGTTGGCATGCAGTTAAAGCAGGCGGTGAAGAAGGCAAATGGTATGTTGGCCTTCACAGCGAGGGGATTTGAGTATAGGAGCAGGGAGGTCTTACTGCAGTTATACAGGGCCTTGGTGAGGCCACACCTTGAATATTGTGCACAGTTTTGGTCTCCTAACCTGAGGAAGGACATTCTTGCTGTTGAGGGAGTGCAGCGAAGGTTCACCAGACTGATTCCCAGGATGGCAGGACTGACATATGAAGAAAGACTGGATCGACTAGGCTTATATTCACTGGAATTTAGAAGAATGAGAGGGGATCTCATAGAAACATATAAAATTCTGATGGAATTGGACAGGTTAGATGCAGGAAGAATGTTCCCGATGTTGGGGAATTCCAGAACCAGGGGTCACAGTCTGAGGATAAGGGGTAAGCCATTTAGGACTGAGATGAGGAGAACATTCTTCACTCAGAGAATTGTGAACCTGTGGAATTTTCTACCACAGAAAGTTGTTGAGGCCAGTTCGTTAGATATATTCGTTAGATATGGCCCTTACGGCTAAAGGGATCAAGGGATATGGAGAGAAGGCAGGAATGGGGTTCTAAAGTTGCATGATCAGCCATGATCTTATTGAATGGTGGTGCAGGCTCGAAGGGCCGAATGGCCTACTCCTGCATCTATTTTCTATGTTCCATGTTTCTAAGGGGAGGGTGTGCTGGGGTGGTGATTACGGAATGGACTAGGGTGTCGCAGAGGGAGTGGTCCCTTCGGAACGCTGAGAGGGAATTGGAGGGGAAGATGTGATTGGTGGTGGGATCACGCTGGAGGTGGCGGAAATGGCGGAGGATAAGAACATAAGAACATAAGAATTAGGAACAGGAGTAGGCCATCTAGCCCCTCGAGCCTGCTCCACCATTCAACAAGATCATGGCTGATCTGGCCGTGGACTCAGCTCCACTTACCCGCCCACTCCCCGTAACCCTTTATTCCCTTATTGGTTAAAAATCTATCTATCTGTGATTTGAATACATTCAATGAGCTAGCCTCAACTGCTTCCTTGGGCAGAGAATTCCACAGATTCACGACCCTCTGGGAGAAGAAATTCCTTCTCAACTCGGCTTTAAATTGGCTCCCCCATATTTTGAGGCTGTGCCCCCTAGTTCTAGTCTCCCCAACCAATGAAAACAACCTCTCTGCCTCTATCTTGTCTATCCCTTTCATTATTTTAAATGTTTCTATAAGATCACCCCTCATCCTTCTGAACTCCAACGAGTAAAGACCCAGTCTACTCAATCTATCATCTCCGGAATCAGCCTAGTGAATCGTCTCTCTACCCCCTCCAAAGCTAGTATATCCTTCCTTAAGTAAGGTGACCAAAACTGCATGCAGTACTCCAGGTGCGGCCTCACCAATACCCTGTACAGTTGCAGCAGGACCTCCCTGCTTTTGTACTCCATCCCTCTCGCAATGAAGGCCAACATTCCATTCACCTTCCTGATTACCTGCTGCACCTGCAAACTAACTTTTTGGGATTCATGCACAAGGACCCCCAGGTCCCTCTACACCGCAGCATGTTGTAATCCGTTGAATTTGGAGGCTGGTGCAGTGAAAGGTGCGGAAAAGGGGAAATGTTGAGGAGAAATCTCCCTTTCTCCCTAGCGGATCCACTGAGATAATGGATCGACACTTTCGATGTCGACAGATTCAAAGAGATAGGTTCGAAACGATTTATTCTGGCAAATGCGGGGAAGGTCTGTTCCTAGTTGCCCAAGACAGACTCTTCAAATACCTAAAAGTCGGGCCAGTCTTCATGCAGCTTTTCGTGGGCCAGCCCATAATGAATCTTTTGAATTGACAGTGATCAAAAACACTACCCGTGACAATAACACAGATGTCTCTACAATCTTTGAAATGACAATTTAACTGCCACAAATAACACAGTTGTAAGGCAAAGACAAATAACGGAGAAAACATTCAATTCACAAAGCATAGAAACATTTGCCAACCTGAAAGATGGGAACTTCGTTCGATCTCAGCACAGCATTATTTGTTAACACATTTGTTAACATGAGACACGGGAATTTAGTTCAATCTCAGCACAGAAACATTTGTTTACCCTCATCAGACTGCCTGCTGTGTGAGCTGATCCCTTCATTATTTGTTAACATTTGGTTCCCCCCTTGACTTCTTTGAATGTGTTATCTCTGCCTCTTGAAATGTGTTTATTTCTACAGGTTTCATTTTATGGGCTCTTCTCAGTGTGCTCCACATTCTTTAAGAGTTAAACACACAAACTGTTCGATGTATTCCTTCAAAATCTAAGATTAATTTTCCTATCATAGTTTTACATACAATATGCCGATAATTCCTTCACCGACAACAGAACCCTGTCGTGCTTCTGAGAGGGAAGGGAAAGAGTGAGAGTGGAGGTGTGGTAAATAGAACGGACACGGTCGAGGGCCATGTTAACCATGGCGGAGGGGAATCCTCGGTTGAGGAAAAAGGAAGACATGTCAGAGGCACTAGTGTGAAAGGTGGCGTCGTCAGAGCAGGTGTGACTGAGAAACTGGGATAATTGAATGGAGTCCTTACAGGATGCAGGGTGGGATGAATTATAATCCGGGTAGCTGTGGGAGTCAGTGGGCTTATGGTGGATACTGGTCGAAAGCCTATCCTCAGAAATGGAGACAGAGAAGTCGAGGAAGGGAAGGGAAGAGTCGGAGAGGGATCATGTGAAGGTGAGGGAAGGGTGAAAATTGCATGCAAAGTGAATGAAATTTTCAAGTTCAGGGCGAGAGCGGGATACACATTCATCAATGTACGAGAAAAAGACGTTAGTAGGACTGGATCAAAGAATGTTCTTCATATCCCACAAAAAGACAGGCAGAGCTAGGACCCATGTGGGTTGCCATAGCAACACCTTTAATTTGGAGAAAGCGAGTAGAGTTCAAAGAGAAGTTGTGCCATGTGAGAACAAGTTCAGCCAGGCAGAGGAGTGGTGGTGGATGGGGATTGTTTGGGCCTCTGCTCGAGGAAGAAGCAGAGTGCCCTCAGGACATCCTGGTGGAGGATGGAAGTGTAGAGGGCTTGGACGTCCATGGTGAAAAGGAGACGGTTGGGGCCAGGAAACTGGAAACTGTTAAAGTGACGGAGGGCATCGGAGGATATAGATGGGAAGGGGAGAAAAAATAGAGTTGAGATAGGAAGAAGTAAGTTCTGTGGGGCAAGAACAGTCTGAAACGATGGGTCTCCCGGCGCAGTCCAGCTTGCGGACCTTAGGAAGGAGGTAGAAGTGGGCTCTGCGGGGTTGGTGAACTCATCATCATCATCATCATAGGCAGTCCCTCGGAATCGAGGAAGACTTGCTTCCACTCCTGAAGTGAGTTCTTTGGTGGCTGAACAGTCCAATACGAGAGCCACAGACTGTCACAGTGGGGGGAAAGACTCCTGGCCAAAGAAGTGGGCACGGGGGCGAAGGCGGCGGAAAAAGAGCTCAGCATCGTGCCGAACTCGAAATTCATTGAGGTGGGGGCGTAAGGGGATGAAGCTCAGGTCTTTGCAAAGGACTGATTGTTCGGGGTCAGAGAGAGGAAGGTCAGAGGGGTTAGTGAAAACATGGCAGGGGGTGAGATTGGAAGAAGGGATGGGATCAGAGGGAAGTGTCGGGGAAGAAAGTTCCGGAGGGGCATTGGTGTCTAAGTGTTGTTGAAGTTTATGATCCTTGACACCTGAAAAGAAGGAATAAAGTTTTTGATAAAAGCACCAGGTGAGGCAAAGGATGAAATGGAACTGTGGTCCAGGACAACTTAGAGATAGGGTGAGTCGGTGCTGCTGAAGAGAGAGGTCGAGAGTGTGCATATGGCAATGCATAGCGTTGAGTGTGGATCCTAGGATGCAGCGAGAGCCGAAATAAATCTTTCCTGAAGTTCAGTGCCCAAAATTGAACATAATATTCCAGATGGGGTCTGACCTAAGTTCTGGACAACTCAAGCATCACTTGCTCACTTTTATATTCCAATGTCCCTTAAGATAAAGACTAAAAGTCCATTAGCCTTTTTGATTACTTGTACCTGTGCACTAGCTTTTAGTGATTTGTGTACATGGACATCCAAATCCCTTTACTCCTCCAAAGCTCCTAATCTGCCACCATTAAGAAAATATTCTGATGAAGGGTCATCGACCTGAAATGTTGCTCTGCATCCTCTCCACAGATGCTGCCTGACCTGCTGAGATTTCCAGCATTTTCTGTTTAGATTCCAGATTCCAGCATCCACACTATTTTGCTTTTGTAAGAAAATATTCTGATTTGTTTAGGTTTAGATTTGAAAAGATACGTTGGTTTATGATTCTGTCATTTAAAAGTCCACGGACACTGCCCTACTTGAAAACAAGTGACCCACTACCCTTCCCCATGTCACAAACACACACTCGCACACACTCTCTCACTCACACTCTGATGAATTATAACCTTCAGGTATCAGTAACCTAATTCCCAACTTTGTGGTACCTGATTCTCACAACTGATGATAGAAAAGATTTTTAGACCAGGAAGCTGTCAGCAGACTTTAGGTGTCTTTGAACAGATTAGTGTACCTAACGGCGAGGCTGAGATACACCTTCAGCATTCTGTATTCCCACAAAATTACAGTCACTTTGCTCATTGGCTCACAATTTCCATTATCCCCGTTGAGTCATTCTTAAGATGGAACTACACCCCTGCTTGAGTTTTAGATCTTGTGTTCCACCTTTTCATATTTCTTGCATCTTACTGGATCTAACTTTGATTTGTTAGATTTCATATTTAATAACATAGTAACAGAGACATTAATATTTCATATTTTGTCAGTATTATGCTGACAAATTAAATTCTTTGCCTGAGAAATAATGAGACCAGAAATCCAAGTTATTAGACTGCTGATATCCCATAATAAATTCATTCACTCCTTAGGCAAAATTTCTAGTCCTAATTAGAGCTGCAATAGTTAATTATTTAAGCAGTGATCATACAGCGAATCACTTTATTTTTAGAGGCAGTGTTCTGTTGTGATAATGATTTTCCAATTTCAGATTTAAAAAAAATCAAAGTTACATTGAGTATTGTCTTGAAACATATTTCAGCCTCAAGCAAAAGGTTTATTTTATCGTTCAACTTGAAACATTTTTGCTTTGTATTCAAAGTAAACATCCAAAGCACAGTAGGTATTATATTTGTTTGGAAAATAATCCAAAATCGTGCTTCATAGCAACAGATCTTATTTTTGCTCTGGCTCCTATTTGCCACTTCTCCCTCTTTTGGTGGTGTGCTTTGATGCTGTGTGACCCAATGTGCTATGTGGGATAATGTCACGGCATGTGACATGGGACTGAATTTTCTTTTCAGACAATGGAGTTGCATCTCACCAAAAGGTTTGTGGGTTTTATTTTTGGAAGATGTTCTTGTGAAGTTTAGTTTTTCTGTGGTGACTTATTTTCGGTTGGGGAGTTGTGGAGATTTGTTCACCTTCGGGGGACAACTGACTAGTATGTTAAAATATCACTATATTCTGAGTGACATTTTAGCACACTAATCAGTTGCATCTTCATCCTCCTAAATACTATTACTGTTTCATGCAAATAGCAGACAATGGATAAAAGAAGTTCTGGACTCATTTAACACTTAACATATCAGAAAAAGAGCACAATGTGATAATGGGAGATTTTCCTGGATCCATGCCCAGGTGCACTGGATCAGGTGGGGGCAGCAAATTTGGGCAAATGGGGCAGGTTGTAAAGGAACCTTTGCCCTATTTTTTCCATTTAAATTAATGAAGGAAAATCAGGCAGATGCCTTTACAAGCACGTGCTCTGATCCACCAGATTCTCCAATCATCCCTGTGCCCAGGAAATCCATTGGCACAGACACAGGAAAATATTCATATCAACATTTAAAAAATTTAATTCCTGGAAAGTGGGCATCGCTGGCAAGGCCAGCATTTATTGCCCATTCCTAATTGCATTTGAGAAGGTGGTCGTGAGCCGCTTTCTTGAACTGCAGCAGTCGTGTGATGAAGGTACTCCTACAGTGATGTTAGGGAGGAAGATCCAGGATTTCGACCCAGCGACGATGAGGTCAAGGAGGTGTGACTTGGAGGGGAGCTTGGTGGTGTTCCCATGCACCTGCTGCCCTTGTCCTTGTAGGTGGTAGAGGTCGCAGATTTGGGAGGTGCTGTTGAAGAAGCCTTGGCCAGTTGCTGCAGTGCATCTTGTAGATGGTGCACACTGCAGCCATGGTGCACCAGTGGTGGAGAAAGTGAATGTTTAAGGTGGTGGATGGGGTACAAACAGGCTGCTTTGCCCTGGATGTTGTTGAGCTACTTGAGTGTTGTTGGAGCTGCACTCATCCAGGCAAGTGGAGAGTATTCCATCACACTCATGAGTTGGGAAGTCAGGAGCTGGATCACTCGCTGCAGAATACTCAGCATCTGACCTGCTCTTTAAGCCACAGTATTTATGTGGCTGGTCCAGTTAAGTTTCTGACCAATGGTGACCCCCAGGTTGTTGATGGTGGGGGATTCAACGATGGTAATGTGAGGCAAATGTGAAGGCGAGGTGTTTAGACTCTCTCCTGTTGGAGCTAGTCATTGCCTGGCAATTGTGTGGCAAAAATGTTATGTGCCACTTATCAGCCTAAGCCTGAATGTTGTCCAGGTCTTGTTGCATGCGGGCACGGACTGCTTCATCATCTGGGGAGTTGTGAATGGAACTTAAAACTCTGTAATTATCAGTGAAGATCCCCACTTCTGACCTTATGATGGAGGAAGGTCATTGATGAAGCAGCTGAAGATGGTTGGGCCTAGGACACTTCCCTGAGGAACTCGTGCAGTGATGTCCTGGGGCTGAGAAGATTGGCCTCCAACAACCACAACCATATTCCTTTGTACTAGCTTTGACTCCAGCCAATGGAGAGTTTTACTAGGGCTCCTTAATGCCGCACTCAGTCAACTGCTGCCTTGAAGTCATGGGCAGACACTCTCACCTCAGCTCTGGAATTCAACTCTTTTGTCCATATTTAGACCAAGGCTGTAATGAGATCAGGAGACGAGTGGTCCTAACATAACATAAACTAAGCAACTGTGAGCAGATTAATGGTGAGTAAGTGGCGCTTGACAGCACTCTCAATTACCCCTTCCATCACTTTGTTGATGATTGAGAGTAGGTGGATGGTAATTGGCTGGATTGTATTTTGACCCTGCTTTTTGTGGACAGGACATACCTGGGCAATTGTTTAATTTGTCAGGTAGATGCCAGTGTTGTAGCTATACTAAAATAGCTGGGCTAGAGGCACGGCTAGTTCTGATGCACAAACCTTCAGCATTGCAGTTGGGATGTTGTTGGGGCCCATAACCTTTGCTGTCCAGTTTACTCAGCTGTTTCTTGATGTCACATGAATCAAATTGACTGAAGACTGGCTTCTGTGATGGTAGGAGTCTTAGGAGTAGGCTGACATGAATCATCCACTTGACACTTCTGGCTGAAGATGGTTGCAAAAGTTTCAGCCTTTACTTTTGCACTCAGGTGCTGAGCTTCACCATCATTGAGGATGGGGATATTCATGGAGACGCCTCCTCCTATTAGTTGTTTTATTGTCCACCACCATTCACAACTAGATGTGGCAGGACTGCAGAGCTTTGATGTGACCCGTTGGTTGTGGCATCACTTAGCACTGTCTATAGCATGCTGCTCTGCAGACTGCTCTGCTGGGATTGCAAGTGGAAGCTGGTGTTCTAAGCTGTCGTGATCGCAGCGAGGTGAGTAATGTCAACGTCAGGTAAATGTGATTGTTTTTTTTTGCGATTTATGTTGTGGTGGCATGAGTTATGTATCGGGAATGTTTTTGGTGGGTTTTTTTCAGGTTTTTTTTACTACTGAGGCGTCTCTTATGGTTCTCCGAGGCCGCTGTTTAACGTGGGATTTTCGCTTGCTCAGCCGACCTCGCACCCTAAAAGAGGTGTGCAACGCCTCCATTAGGGCTCCACTCCTAATTCCGGGCCCATTTGATGAATTTTGCGGCAATAGACGCTATTCATTTGCCGCCGCAAAATTTACCGCTCCGCCCGGGACAATGCCGCAACCGAGGTGCGACCGAATTTCTCCCCAAGAATCTTTGAATCCCAAATTTGGCTAACTTTCTTTTTCCATTTGTGCACAAAAAAATGATATGGCATAAGTCATGGCAAAATGTATCTCTGTTTATCACATTCTGATAAAAATTAAACATAGCTTTTCTCTCAAAACAAAAATGTTCTGTCAAAGGTCAGTTTTTTTGTCAAGTCATCATCATCATAGGCAGTCCCTCGGAATCGAGGAAGACTTGCTTCCACTCCTGAAGTGAGTTCTTTGGTGGCTGAGCAGTCCAATACGAGAGCCACAGACTCTGTCACAGGTGGGATAGATGGTCGTTGAGGGAAGGGTGGTTTGCCGCACGCTCTTTCCGCTGCCTGCGCTTGATTTCTGCAGGCTCTCGGCGTTGAGACTCGAGATGCTCAGCGCCCTCTCGGATGCACTTCTTCCACTTAGGGCGGTCTTAGGCCAGGGACTCCCAGGTGTCAGTGGGGATGTCACACTTGATCAGGGAAGCTTTGAGGGTGTCCTTGTATCGTTTTCACTGCCCACCTTTGGCTCATTTGCCGTGAAGGAGCACTGAGTAGAGCATTTGCTTTGGGAGTCTCGTGTCTGGCATACGAACTAAGTGGCCTGCCCAGTGGAGCTGATCAAGTGTGGTCAGTGCTTCAATGCTGGGGATGTTGGCCTGAACGAGGACGCTAATGTTGGTGCACCTGCCCTCCCAGGGGATTTGTAGAATCTTTCAGAGACATCGTAGGTGATATTTCTCCAGCGACTTGAGGTGTTTGCTGTACATGGTCCATGTCTCTGAGCCATACAGCAGGGCGGATATTACTGCAGCCCTGTAGATCATGAGCTTGGTGGCAGTTTTGAGGGCCTGGTCTTCAAACACTTTTTTCCTCAGCCGGCTGAAGGCTGCACTGGCGCACTGAAGGCGATGTTGGATCTCGTCGTCGATACCTGCTCTTGTTGATAGGAGGCTCCTGAGATATGGGAAGTGGTCCACGGTGTCCAGGGCCACGCCGTGGATCTTGATGACTGGGGGGCAGTGCTGTGCGGTGAGGACAGGCTGGTGGAGGACCTTTGTCTTACGGATGTTTAGCGTAAGGCCCATGCTATCGTACGCCTCAGTAAATACGTCGACTATGTCCTGGAGTTCAGCCTCAGAATATGAGCAGACGCAGGCATCGTCCGCGTACTGTAGCTCGACGACAGAGGTTGGGGTGGTCTTGGACCTGGCCTGGAGACGACGCAGGTTGAACAGGTTCCCAGTGGTTCTGTAGTTTAGTTCCATTCCAGCGGGGAGCTTGCTGACTGTGAGGTGGAGCATGGCGGCGAGAAAGATTGAAAAGAGGGTGGAACAATGACGCAGCCCTGTTTGACACTGGTCCGGACGTGGATTGGGTCTGTGATGGATCCGTTGGTAAGGATCATGGCCTGCATGTCGTCGTGGAGCAGGCGGACGATGGTGCCGAACTTTTGGGGGCATCCGAATTGGAGCAAGAATAAAGTAAGTTGCAGTTAAAAATAGAAATGAATTGCTGAACAGAAAAGCCTCCAGTAGACTGTCTTTACTTGGACAGGTTTTGACTGTGTAGATCAGATGTATGCAGCTCATATCTCCTATCACCAGAGAAATTGTCAGTGTATAACTGTTCTGTCTACAAATAATATACATACATTTCTCGATATAGACTTACGTTTGTGACTTCAGCTATGGATGCTATCAGAATCATAGAGATTTTGCAGTACATTAACTGTGTTCCCACAGAGGAATTGCATTGAGGCTTTGATGAACTTTTGTCCATCTGTACTTGTGTGCTGCCATTCAGCCTAGGTTAATTTGAGCCAAATTTTCCCCCCCAAATTACATGGAGACATAGAAAATAGGAGCAGCAGTAGGCCATTCGGCCCTTCGAGTCTGCACCACCATTCAGTATGATCATGGCTGATCCTCTATCTCAACATCATATTCCCTCTTTTTCCCCATACCCCTTGAGGTCTTTTGTTTCTAGAAATCTATCTATCTCCCTCTTAAATATATTCAGTGACTTGGCCTTCACAGCCTTCTGTGGTAGAGAATTCCACAGGTTCACCACCCTGAGTGAAAAAATGTCTCCTCATCTCGGTCCTAAATTTCCTACCCCGTATGCTGAGACTGTGACTCCTTGTTCTAGACTTCCCAGCCAGGGGAAACATCCTCCCGCATCCAGTCTATCCAACCCCGTCAGAATTTTATACGTTTCAATGAGATCCCCTCTAATTCTTCGAAACTCAAGTGAATACAGGCCTAGTCAACCCAATCTTCTCTCATATGACAGTCCTGCCATCCCAGGAAGCAGTCTGATGAACCTTCACTGCACTCCCTCTGTGGCAAGTATATCCTTTCTTAGGTAAGGAGACCAAAACTGCACACAATACTCCAGGTGCAGTCTCACCAAAGCCCTATATAACTGTCGTAAGACATCCTTGCTCCTGTACTCAAATCCTCTTGCAATGTAGGCCACCATTTGCCTTCCTAACTGCTTGCTGCACCTGCATGTTTGCTTTCAATGACTGGTGTACAAGGACACCCAGGTCCCTCTGTACATTGACACTTCCCAAGCCATCACCATTTAAATAATACTTTGTCCTTATGTTTTTCCTACCAAAGTGGATAACTTCACATTTATCCATATTATACTGCATCTGACATGTGTTTGCCACTCACTCAACCTATCTAAATCGACTACAGCATCTTTGCATCCTCCTGACAACTCACAATTCCACCTAGTTTTGTATCTTCAGCAAACTTGGAAATATTACATTTTATTCTCTCATCCAAATCATTTATATATATATTGTGAATAGCTGGGGCCCAAGCACTGATCCCTGTGGTATCCCACTAGTCACTGCCCGCCACCCTGCAAAGGACCCGTTTATTCCGATTCTCTGTTTCCTGTCAGTTAACCAATTTTCAATCCATGCCAGAACATTACCCCCAATCCAGTGTGCTTTGATTTTGCACACTAACCTCTTATCAAAGACCTTCTGAAAATCCAAATACACTACATCCACTGGTTCTCCCTTACCTATTCTATCAGTAACATCCTCAAAAAACTCCAGTAAGTTTGTCAAACATGATTTTCCTTTCATAAATCCATGTTGACTTTGTTTAATCCCGTTGATATTATCTAAGTGTGCCGTTATCACATCCTTTACAATAGTTCCCTGTTTTCTCTCTCCCTCCTTTTTTAAATAATGGGGTTACATTTGCCACCCTCCAATCTGCAAGAACTGCTCCATAATCTATTGAATTTTGGAAGATGACAACCAATGCATCTACTATTTCCATGGCTACCTCTTTTAGTACTCTGGGATGCAGATTGTCAGGCCCTGGGGATTTATCGGCCTTCAGTCCCATTAGTTTCTCCAGCGCGAAAATAATTTCCTTTAATCCCGCTTGCTCACTCGACCCTTGGTTCCCCAGCATTTCTGGGACGTTATTTGTGTCCTCTTCCATGAAGACAGAACCGAGTATTTATTTAATTGTTCTGCGATTTCCTTGTTCCCCATTACAAATTCTCCAGTTTTGTCTGTAAAGGACCTACATTTGTCTTCACTATTCTTTTTATTTTTATGTACTTGTAGAAACTTGTAGAAACTAATCGGTTTTTATGTTCCATGCTCTCATTATTTTTCCCCTCTCAATCAATCTCTTGGTCCTTTTTTGCTGAATTCTAAACTGCTCCCAATCCTCAGGCTTGCTACTTTTTCTGGCAACTTTGTATAACTCCTCCTTGTATCTCAGAATTAACCTCAGAAAGGTTGAAAATGGCTAGTTCAAATGAAGACTTTAGTATTGGTTCCCTGCTGTCGGGTGAAATGTATACAATACACAAGGGCCTTAAAATTAAGTTCTGTGAATATAAGCATCAAATATTTGGCACATTCATATGCCATTGCTTGTCCACTATTTTATTGGAGTAAAACATTGACTTTAACTGGGTTAATCTCTCTTTTAAAATAGCAAAGGAATTACATCTGAATATTTGAAGCATTCATACACTAATATTCTCACATTGTAATTCAAGGCCAAAGAGATTACACCAGCACACATAACACAGTGAGATTACTTTTGACAACCCATCTCATGTTAGCATGCGAGCAGATTGGATATGATTAAAGAGAATTTCGTGAGAGGCAATATTCATACGCGAACTCCTCAGCACTCGATGCATTTGGGAACACAGCATAAATGAAGGAATCTGCATCACTCTGCCAAGCTACCTCAGTGAGCTTTGGAGTCTTGCCGAGCATCATGCTGTAGGTTCAATTTTTATTCAAACGATACTTGTTTTGGTAAAAATGTATATTATTTAAATACAGCCTTTTATTTGAAAGACTAATTACAATTAATGTGCCATCCTTGTGTCCCTTTGCCCCCTTTCACCTTTCATTATCTCTGCACGCGAACATAAGAAAAGTCAAGGCGAACTGGCTCTTTGACCTTTCAAATCTTTCCCTTTCATCACCCAAAGGTATTTTGAAAGACCCTATTTTTTTATTTTATTTTTGTCTCCATGGGTTCAGTGTGTTATTCCAAATAACTAGCACTCTTTAAATGAAAAAACTTGACTCATCTGGTTCTACATTCATGCATACTTTGCGTACCTTATCTATGTATCATTTCGTATTTTATACAGCTTGATGGAGTCCCCCATTAACCATGTTATTTCTGGACTTTAGAGCTTGTAATTTCTTATAGTGTGATGGCCAGAAACAAGCTGAATATTCCAAATGTGGTTGGACTCTTGTTTTGTAAATCTTTAGTGTAACCTCTGAAGTCTTGTATTCTTCTGTTTTCGCTAAATATCTCAGCATTCTAATAGACTTTTAAAAATGTTTCAAATGCTGAAAATGATGGTGTTCATTCAAGCTCGGGGGTGGGAATCGAGGATGTGGTAGCCTGGCAGATTTTAACTCTCGGGCCTCATTTGCATCTACTGACTCCGACCCGAAGGTGGAGGGAATGATGTGGAGGCTGGTGGGTAGGAGTAGGGAAATTGTGTGGTGGCAGGCTCCCTCCGGGCCCATGGAAATGGTGCCCAGTACCAAGGTAACCCAGGCCAAAGACTGCCCTAAGTGGAGGAAATGCATCTGGGAGGACGCTGAGCACCTCGAATCTCATCGCCGAGAGCATGCAGAAATCAAGCGCAGGCAGTGGAAAAAGCGTGCGGCAAATCTATCCCACCAACCCTTACCCTCAACGACTATCTGTCCCACCTGTGACAGGGACTGTGGCTCTCATATTGGACTGTTCAGCTACCTAAGGACTCACTTTAAGAGTGGAAGCAAGAGTGGAAGGATTCCGAGAGACTGCCTATGATGATGAACCCAGGAAGTGGGGGTGGGGTGTGACGGGGTGGCGGGCGGGAAGGTTGGGACCGAATGCAGGAAAAGGAGCAGCCCGAAGTAAGGAGCGGCCCAAGGTCCTCTTGTGGGGTCACTCCTACTCCTCTTGGCCCACAAGGAACTTGAAAAAATTTACCGAGGCCTCTTCTGGCTACGATGCTGCTGACTACCAGCTTTCGCTGTAGAGTTCAGGATTGAGAATTCCTTAGTTGGCCTGCAGTTAAAATGGTATGCGCGTCTGAATGTCATCGGATCATGACTGTGCCACATACATTAAGTCCCCACTTGTCTAGGGCTGTGCCTTTCCTGAAGCCATCCATTCCGCCCTCTACCCCCTGACTCCTCGCTGCACCATTCCTGTCGGGGATGCATGTTCCTTTGCAAAGGTAAAATTGACTGTGATATGTATTATTCCCAAGCTCCTTTCTCAGTCTACTTGGGTTAATCCAAATCCATTTATTGTATGCGGAAGAACACATTTTTTAAATCAGTGTACACTGCTTTACATTGCTTAGTTTTAAAATTAATTTGCCATGTGTCTGCCATTCCGGGAGGAAATCCTCTATTCATAGTGAGTTGGGCATTGCTCGGTTTGGAAAAGGTTTGCACATGGTTTACCCTAGGGGTCAGCGCTGTGTCTGTTTTCTTAGTGATTCGTTTACAAAGCTGATTTGGATTGGGCCATAGGGAGTACGATGTCAAAATGTTGCTGATGACACAAAAGTATGGGTTTAGCCATCAGTAAAGAGGTCTGTAAAAGCCTTCCGAAAGACAAAGACACACCCGCAGAATGAGTAGGCATGTGGCAGATATACTTTAGTATGGGTAAGTGTGAGGTGTAACGCATTTGGAAACAGAAGCAGGGAATGAAAGTAAGCATTCAACAGGCATATGCTGAAAGATGTGGATCAACGAGAGATCTAGAGGTTCAAGCATATAATTCTCTAAAAGCGTGAGTGCATGTCGATAAAGCCATAAAAATGTCAACAGCATTTTGGGTTGTATAATAACTGCACAGAGTAAAGAAGTAATGATAAATTTCTACATTGATTCGGCCACAGAGTACTATGTGTGGTTTTAGTGCCTCATTATAAAAAGAACATTAGAGCCATAGAGAGTAGTCAGCATAGATTCATCAAGATGCTGTCAGGGATGGGAAACAATAATTGTGAGGAGAAGCTGGAGATACTGGGGGCTAAATTTTCCATTATTGCATGCATAACGCCCACTTAACGTCCATTTTACTGCTGAAATGAGGTATAACGCCCAGCTATTGCTCATTTAGCCACAAAATGGAAACTGACGCCCATTTTTCAGAAACCTATCGCCGAGCATTACTTTCGCCATGTACGTAACGCAGGGAAAAAATAATACCGCTCGCCCATTTTTTTGGGCGGAATCATCAGAATGGGCGAAACCAATGCCCATAATATCGTTCAGCGTTACTTTCGGCACAAAATTAACGCCGAGATTCAATAATACCGACCGCCCACTTTTTTTTGATGTAAAGATCACATTTGCCGAAACTAACGCCCAGGAGATCGCCCAACATCACTTTCACCATCTCGCACACAATATCGCCCACCCAAAACACCGCTCTGAAAACTGTTCTGAACTAATCACAGTGGTGTGGGCGCCATTTTTCAAATCGCAGGTCGCTTCATTGAAAAGGCTGCTTCAACTTCGGGGGAGTTTGATTGACTCTGGAGTTCTTCTCAGGCGAAGTGACCATCTCAACAGACATATTTTCAGACTCTGGATGATTGCATTTTGCTGTCGGTTTCTTTTAGTGTTTGCCGCTGGAGGGGGCCCGGTCGCCGTTGGAGGGCTTATGGAGCGTCCTCCTTTGCTCTGGGTGCCCCCAAAAGTTTGTCAACATCCTTCACCTGCTCCACGATGACATGCAGGCCGTGATCCTTACCAGCAGATCCGTTACAGACCCATTGCACGTCCGAACCAGGGTCAAACAGGGCTGCGTCATCGTTCCAACCCTCTTCTCAATCTTCCTCGCTGCCATGCGCCACCTCACAGTCAACAAGCTCCCCGCTGGAGTGGAATTAAACTGCAGAACCAGTGGGAAGCTGTTTAACCTACGCCGCCTCCAGACCAGGTCCAAGATCACCCCAACCTCTGTCGTTGAGCTACAGTATGCGGACGACGCCTGCATCTGCGCACATTCTGAGGCTGAACTCCAGGATATAGTCGATGTATTCACCGAGGCATATGAAAGCATGGGCCTTACGCTTAACATCCGTAAGACAAAGGTCCTCCACCAGCCTGTCCTCGCCACACAGCACTGCGCCCCAGTCATCAAGATTCAAGGCACGGCCCTCGACAATGTGGACCACTTCCCATACCTCGGGAGCCTCTTGTCAACAAAGGCAGACATTGATGCAGAGATTCAACATCGCCTGCAATGCGCCAGTGCAGCCTTCGGCTGCCTGAGGAAAAGAGTGTTCGAAGACCAGGCCCTCAAACCTACCACCAAGCTCATGGTCTACAGGGCTGTAGCAATACTCACCCTCCTGTGTGGATCAGAGGCATGGACGACTTACAGAAGATACATCAAGTCACTGGAGATATATCACCAACGATATCGCCACAAGATCCTGCAAATGCCCTGGGAGGACAGACGCAACAACATCAGTGTCCTCGCCCAGGCTAACATCTCCAGCATTGAAGCACTAACCACACTCGATCAGCTTCGCTGGGCAGGCCACTTAGTTCACATGCCAGACACTAGACTCCTTAAGCAACTGCTCTGTGCGGAACTCCTTCATGGCAAATGAGCCAAAAGTGGGCAGCAGAAACGTTACAAGGACAGTCTCAAAGCCTCCCTGGTGAAGTGCGACTTCACCACTGACACCTGGGCGACCCTGGCCGAAGACCGCCCTAGGTGGAGAAAGTGCATTCGAGAGGGCGTTGAGCTCTTCGAATCTCAACGCTGCGAACGTGAAGATGTTAGTTGCAGGCAGCGGAAGGAGCGTGTGGTAAATCAGTGCCACCCCCACTTCCCCCGCCGATATCTGTCCCACCTGTGACAGAGTCTGTGGCTCTTGTGTTGGACTGTCCAAAGAACTCACTTTAGGAGTGGAAGCAAGTCTTCCTCGATTCCAAGGGACTGCCTATGATTGATGATTTTAGTGTGAAAATTATTGCTTCTGATCAATCGCTGTTATACTTGCATTGTAATGGGGCCAGGCATTTCTGAGCCTGCATCGATTAATACGCAGATGCTGCAGAGTGCAAATGGCACAACGTCTCATGCACCTCATTATGTACCCAATCTAAGACGTGCCAGACTGAGGAGGAGTTCCAGACCATACACACCCCGCACTTACAGGGAGACGTCTTGCCTCGACGTGTCCGAGCAAACCTGCCTTCAGAGACTGCGTTTTCACAAGGTGGTGATCACTGAAATGTGTGAGCTCATCGAGTCAGATATGCAGCCTGCCATCAGGACATTAGTGTTGGTCGAGGTCAAGATCATCTTGGCACTATTTTTCTACGCGTCCGGTTCCTTTCGGGCCTCTGTGGTCAAGATTGCACCTCTGTCTCACCATGCCACCCATCGCTGCATTAAGCAGGTCACGGAGGCCCTGTACATGCATAAGATGGACTTTATCAGTTTCCCCATGACCACAGAGGCTCAGACTGACAGGGCTGGAGCATTCTACTGCATTGCTAAGTTCCCCAGGGTGCAGGGAGCAATACAGTGTACTCACATCGCCATGCGGGCACCTTCTTAGGACCCCAAGCTTTTTCGTAACAGAAAAGGATTTCACTCCCTGAAGGTCCAACTAGTTGTCGACCACAACCAAATAATAATGGCAGTGAATGCCAAATGTCTGGGCAGCTTGGATGAGGCTCACATCCTGCATGAGAGCGTTGTCTCTGACATGTTTAAGAGTCAGCCACAAAGACAATGCTGGATGCTTGGTGACAACTGATATGGACTAGCCACCTGGCTGATGAGCCCCCTGCGTAACACCCACACCGAGGCCGAGAAGCGATACAACCAGACCTACAGAGACACACGCAATGTGGTCCAGAAAACAATAACTTTGCTGAAGCAGCGCTTTAGATGCCTGGAGCACTCAGGAAGGGTACGACAATACAACCCTTAGCAAGTAGGTAAATTTGTGGTCATGTGCTCCATGCTGCACAACCTGGCTATCAGGAGGGGACAAGAATTGCCAGAAGAGACTGATGGTCCACCTCAGGAGAGAGAGGAAGAAACATACAAACATAGAAAATAGGTGCAGGAGTAGGCCATTCAGCCCTTCGAGCCTGCACCACCATTCAATAAAATCATGGCTGATCATTCCCTCAGTACCCCTTTCCTACTTTCTCTCCATACCCCTTGATCCCTTTAGCCATAAGGGCCATATCTAACTCCCTATTGAATATATCTAATGAACTGGCATCAACAACTCTCTGCGGTAGGGAATTCCACAGGTTAACAACGCTCTGAGTGAAGAAGTTTCTCCTCATCTCAGTCCTAAATGGCTCCCCCTTATCCTAAGACTGTGTCCCCTGGTTCTGGACTTCCCCAACATCGGGAACATTCTTCCCGCATCTAACCTGTCCAGTCCCGTCAGAACCGTATAAGTTTCTATGAAAACCCCTCTCATCCTTCTAAACTCCAGTGTATAAAGGCCCAGCTGATCCAGTTTCTCCTCATATGTCAATCCTGCCATCCCGTGAATCAGTCTGGTGAGCCATCGCTGCATTCCCTCAATAGCATGAACGTCCTTCCTCAGATTAGGAGACCAAACCTGAACACAATATTCCAGGTGAGACCTCACCAAGGCCCTGTACAACTGCAGTAAGACCTCCCTGCTCCTATACTCAAATCATCTAGCTTTGAAGGCCAATATACCATTTGTCTTCTTAACCGCCTGCTGTACCTGCATGCCAACTTTCAATGACTGAAGAACCATGACACCCAAGTCTCATTGTACCTCCCCCTTTCCTAATCTGCCGCCATTCAGATAATATTCTGCCTTCGTGTTTTTGCCCCCAAAGTGGATAATCTCACATTTATCCATATTATACTGCATCTGCCATGCATTGGCCCACTCACCTAACCTGTCCAAGTCATCCTGCAGCCTTTTAGCGTCCTCCTCACAGCTCACACTGTCACCCAGAGGAGGACGAGGGGCTGGTCGCTGAGTTAGGGCCAGACAATCAGGCTGACTATGCAACCATGCCCACGCACCCCCCTTCCAGTCCACAGGAAAGGTCCCATGATGGTTACATAACTGCAAGACTCTTGCATCAGGAGCTCATAAATGAGCGATTTGCCTGAAAGAACGTTGCTGTAATTGACAAAGCTGACACACTGCTGTGTGTGTGCAGCTCAGATATCAATGATGGGCATCACCAGGGTGCCAGTTAAAGTTTAAGTTGATTCAAGTTAAGTTTTATTTAACCCTTTCATGTTAAGGAATCACCAGTGTGTAACAGTCCAGCCATCTGAGACATTGCATAACAAGGTTCTGTTGAAAAAAACATTTTATACGCTCATTGGTCTGAAATCATAAGTATCACGGGCAAAAACACCCCACCTCCACCCCACTTTTCCGACCATTGACATCAATCAAATATTCAACATGTCCAGCAACACAGAATACAAATGCAAATCAGGAGGGTGGTCCCCTCCCCCCATACATTACAACAAATTGCATTCACCCAGATGGAGATATAAGACAACCATCACCTGCACACATGCACCTCACTTTCCTCCCCCTCTCCCCTTCTACTCCCCACCTCTACCCCTTCCCCTCCTCGCTCCATGGCATCTGGCCGAGGAGCTCCCCAGGCAGTGCCCCATTGAGGGGGATGAAGACAGAGGTGGTGGTTGCAGGGGTACGGGAGCAGGGGCTGCCGAGTTGGGAACATTCTCAGATCCAGAAGCAGGATCTTGGTCCTGCCTCTCGTGTCGTTGGCACTGGTGGTGCGGAACCTAGGGATGGAGTGCCGCGTTCCAGGACCACTGGGAGGTCTGTGCCAGCAGTGTTCCAGGCTATCACCTCCAGGGCCTCCAACATCCACAGAACATGCTCTGTCGTAGTGCCGGAGATGGTGGCCAGCTGTCGGGATATGCCCCCCAATGCATCAGGATCTGGACACCAATGTTTACAGTTCTCCTGGACAACTCTACAATCTCTCTGCACTCATGTGGCACTCGTGGACCAGACCTGCCACGTCCACGAAACCGCCGCATGGACGGCACTGTCCTGGGGATAAATGGAGTGCCCTGTGGCGAGGTGCTTGGGCCCGTTATCTCCAGAGTGGAGGCGGGAATGGCCGGAGGAGCACAAGATGGCCTTGGGGTGGAATGCCTTCTGGAGCCTGGCGATGCAGATTCCTCGAAGTCTGCGCTCTCATCCATCCACAGCGGATTGACAGGCAAGAATTGGACCTCCTCAGCACCAGATGTAGGATGATCCAGCGAGTCCGGCCCCGCGCCCCCACCTACTGGCCTCTGTGGTCTTGCCTGGGGCCGCGCTGCTGGCTGAGCTGCAAAACACAAATGAGGTTATTAGAGGAGAAGGGGGTGCTAGGGTCACAAGGTGAGTCCAGCGCTACACACAGCATATGCACGACAAAAGCACCACCGCTATCAAAATCATCACAGACATCACATTTCATGACCATCAACACATTGTGCATTGCAATGATTTTCATTAGGCCAGCATTATTTATAGGACAATTTTAGAAACCATTTATCATATATTATTGTTCGGATATGAGTGGGTGTGGCATCTATTGACATTACATCACGCAATGGTGTATACTTTACTCACATGGATTCACTTTAGGGTCTGCAGCTGCTTGTGTGGCCATCCGGATATGCTTCCCCACGAGTGCGAGCACCTGCTCCTCCATCTCAGTGATGTGACTGGTGGACCCCACCCGTTCGCCTCTGCACGAACCTCATCATCGATAGCTTCTTCTGTAAATGGTGACACGACAACATGGCATGAGATCATTGTGTGATATCATTGCTAGGTACTGTCACAGAGACTGATAACACATAACCTGTTATGTATGTAAACTTGTATATACATTGTACAGCCACCAGAGGGCTCATCCCCTGTACTACCAAGGGATCCCACAATCCCTTCAGAGCACAGGTACTTAAGGAGGCCTCACAGGCTGGAGAGGCACTCTGGAGACCTGCAATGAAAGACTGAAGTCACATTTTACTTTGAGCTCACAGAATCCAATCAGACTCTTTATTCATAGACAACAACTGGCGACGAGATACAGATGACGAACCCAACGATGCAGAGAACAGTGGGCATCCTGGAGAAATTCTAGGAGGGAGATGATTGGGAAATCTTCATGGAGCGAATCGACCGATACTTCGTGGCCAACAAGCTGGAAGGAGAAGCAATTCTCCTCACCCTCTGCAGGGCACCAACGTATGGCCTCATGAAAAATCTGCTTACTCCAGCGAAACCCACAGAGAAATTGTACAATGATTTGTGCACACTGGTCCGGGAGCATCTGAACCCGAAGGAAAGCGTTCTGATGGCGAGGTACCGGATCTACACCTACAAAAGGTTTGAAGGCCAGAAAGTGGCGAGTTATTTCGGCGAGCTAAGACACCTTGCAGGACATTGCGAATTTGAAGAACATTTGGAGCACATGCTCAGAGACTTTTTCATACTTAGCATTGGCCATGAAGTAATACTTCGGAAACTTTTGACCGTAGAGACCCCAACCTTGAGTAAGGCCATAGTGATAGCCCAGGCGTTCATTGCTTCCAGTGACAATACTAAGCAAATCTCTCAGCGCACGAGGGCTGCTACAAGTACTGTGAACAAAGTGATGTTGTTTTCAAATCGCAACGTATAAGGCAGGCCCCACTTACCTGCAGCTGCACGTCCGCAGATGATACAGAGTCCACCATCAAGGGTGATGAATGCAAGGCCATTAACACCTTGTTGGTGCTGCGGGGGTAATCATCAGTTCCATTCAAAGGGTACATTTGCAAGGGCTGCAGAACAATGGGACACGTCCAATGTATGTGCAGGCGAGCTGTCAATCCTGCAACCCACCATGTTGCAGAGGAGGACAGATCACGACGAACCAGAGCCTCAGACCGAGGAAGCAGAGGTATATGGGGTGCACACATTCACCACAAAGTGTCCCCCAATAATGCTGAATGTTGAATTAAATGGTCTCCCGGTGTCAATGGAGCTGGATACTGGCGCGAGCCAGTCCATTATGAGAAAAAAGACTTTGAAAAATTGTGGTGCAGCAAGGCCTCAAGGACAGTCTTGACTCCCATTGGCACGAAACTGAGAACTTACACAAAGCAACTGATTCCCGTAATCGGCAGTGCTACTGTAAACGTCTCCTACGATGGAACGTTGCACAAGCTACCACTCTGGGTGGTACCGGGCGATGGTCCCACGCTGCTCGGCAGAAGCTGGCTGGGAAAGCTACGCTGGAACTGGGATGACGTCCGAGTGCTCTCGTCCATTGACAACACTTTGTGAGCCCAGGTCTTAAACAAGTTCCCTTCGCTGTTCGAACCAGGCATCGGGAAGTTCCGAGGAGCAAAAGTATAGATCTACCTAATTCCGGGGGCGCGACCCATCCATCACGAGGCAAGAGCAGTGCTGTACATGATGAGAGAAAGGGTAGAGATCAAGCTGGACTGGCTGCAACAAGAGGGCATCATTTCACCAATCGAATTCAACAAATGGGCCAGTCCGATTGTTCCAGCCCTCAAGGGAGATGGCACCATCAGAATCTGTGGTGATTACAAAGTAACTATCAATTGTTTCTCCCTGTAAGATCAATACCCACTACCAAAGCCTGATGACCTTTTCGCTACGCTGGCAGGAGGAAAGACGTTCACGAAGCTGGACTTGACCTCGAACTATATGAAGCAGGAGGTGGAGGAATTATCGAAGGGCCTCACCTGCATCAACACTCTCAAAGGTTTTTTCATTTATAACAGATGCCCATTTGGAATTCGATCAGGCATGGCGATATTCCATAGAAACATGGAAAGCTTACATGGAAGGTTAGTGCTGGGACCTCAGCTCTTTACAATATACATTAATGATTTGGATGAAGGAATTGAGTGTAATATCTCCAAGTTTGCAGATGACACTAAACTGGGTGGCGGTGTGAGCTGGAGGAGGCTGCAGGGTGACTTGGACAGGTTAGGTGAGTGGGCAAATGCATGGCAGATGCGGTATAATGTGGATAAATGTGAGGTTATCCACTTTGGTGGCAAAAACACGAAGGCAGCATCTTATTTGAATGGTGGCAGATTAGGAAAAAGGGAGGTGCAACGAGACCTGAGTGTCATGGTTCATCAGTCATTGAAAGTTGGCATGCAGGTACAGCAGGTGGTGAAGAAGGCAGATAGCATGTTGGCCTTCATAACAATGGGATTTGAGTATAGGAGCAGGGAGGTCTTACTGTAATTGTACAGGGCCTTGGTGAGGCCTCACCTGGAATATTGTGTTCAATTTTGGTCTCCTATTCTGAGAAAGGACGTTCTTGCTATTGAGGGAGTGCAGCAAAGGTTCACCAGACTGATTCCAGGGTTGGCTGGGCTGACATATGATGAGAGACTGGATCAACTGGGCCTTTATACACTGGAGTTGAGAAGGATGAGAGGGGATCTCATAGAAAAGCATAAGATTCTGATGGGACGGGCATGTTAGATGCGGGAAGAATTTTCCCGATGTTGGGGAAGTCCAGAACCAGGGGACACAGTCTTAGGATAAGAGGTAGGCCATTTAGAACTGCGATGAGGAGAAACTTCTTCACTCAGAGTTGATAACCTGTGGAATTCCCTGCCGCAGAGAGTCGTTGATGCCAGTTCATTGGATATATTTTAGAGGGAGTTAGATATGGTCCTTACGGCTAAAGGGATCAAGGGGTATGGAGAGAAAGCGGGAAAGGGGTACTGAGGTGAATGATCAGCCATGATCATATTGAATGGTGGTGCAGGCTCGACGGGCCGAATGGTCTACTCCTGCACCTATTTTCTATGTTTCTATATTTCTTACTGAAGTCAGTCCCACACACGGTGGTCTTCCAGGACGACATCTTGGTTACAGGTCGGGACACATTCGAGCATCTGCAGAACCTGGAGGAGGTTCTTAGTCGACTCAACCGGGACTCAGGTTGAAACACTTGAAGTACGTTTTCCTGGCACCTGAAGTGGAGTTCCTGGGGAGAAGTATTGCGGCGGATGGCATCAGGTCCACCGATTTGAAGACAGAGGCAATCGAGAACGCACCGAGGCCACAGAACGTGACGGAGCTGCGGTCATTTCTGGGACTACTTTGATAACTTCTTACCAGATCTCAGCACACTGTTAGAACCATTGCACAACTTACTGCGTAAAGGAGATGAATGGGTATGGGGCAAAAGCCAAGAAAATGCCTTTGTAAAAGCGAGAAAATTGTTATGCTCAAACAAATTGTTTGTGCTGTATGATCCATGTAAGCGTTTGGTACTAGCATGTGATGCGTCGTCATACGATGTCGAGTGTGTATTGCAACAGGCTAATGAATCTGGGAAATTGCAACCGGTTGCTTATGCAGCCAGAAGTCTGTCTAAGGCTGAAAGAGCCTACAGCATGATTGAAAAAGAAGCGTAAGCGTGTGTCTATGGGGTAAAGAAAATGCATCAATATATGTTGGGCTAAAATTTGAATTGGAAACGGACCATAAGCCACTAATATCCCTGTTTTCCAAGAGTAAGGGGATAAATACGAATGCATCGGCCCGCATCCAGAGATGGTCCTCACGTCCGCATACAACTATGCCATCTGCCACAGGCCAGGCACAGAAAACTGTGCTGATGCTGTCAGTAGGCTGCCATTGCCCACCACGGGGGTGGAAATGGCGCAGCTCGCAGATTTAGTCATGGTTTTGGAAGCATTTGAGAGTGAGCAATCACTTGTCATAGCCTGACAGATTAGAACCTGGACGAGCCAGGACCCCTGACTGTCCCTATTAAAAAATTGTGTGCTTCACGGGAGCTGGTCCAGTGTCCCAGTGGAAAAGCAGGAAGAGATAAAGCCGTACCAGCGCCGCAAAGATGAAATGTCTATGCAGGCAGACTGCCTTCTGTGGGGCAATCGGGTTGTGGTCCCCAAGAAGGGCAGAGACACTTTCACCAGTGACCTCCAAAGTACCTACCCAGGCATCGTAATGATGAAAGCGATAGCCAAATCCCACGTGTGGTGGCACGGTATCGATGTGGACTTAGAGTCCTGCGTGCACAGATGTAACACATGCTCGCAGTTAAGCAATGCATCCAGGGAGGCACCACTAAGTTTATGGTCTTGGCCCTCCAAACCGTGGTCCAGGATTCATGTCAACCTATGCAGGCCTGTTTTTGGGTTAAATGTTCCTTGTGGTTGTAGATGCGTACTCCAAATGGATTGAATGTGAGATAATGTCAGCAAGCACATCCGCTGCCATCACTGAAAGCCTGCGGGCCATGTTTGCCATGCACGGATTATCTGATGTCCTTGTGAGCAACAACGGGCCATGTTTTACCAGTGCCGAGTTCAAAGAGTTAATGACCTGTAACGGGATCAAACATGTTACATCTGCCCTGTTCAAACCAGCCTCCAATGGTCAGGCAGAGAGAGCAGTGCAAACTATCAAGCAGGGCTTGAAGAGGGTAACTGAAAGCTCACTGCAGACTCACCTATCCCGAGTCCTGCTTAGCTACCGCACGAGACCCCACTCGCTCACTGGGATTCCACCTGCTGAACTGCTCATGAAAAGGGCACTTAAGACAAGGCTCTCGTTTGTTCACCCTGATCTACATGAACAGGTAGAGAGCAGGCAGCTTCAACAAAGTGCATATCATGATAGCGCAAATGTGTCACGTGAAATTGAAATCAATGATCATGTATTTGTATTGAATTATGGACAAGGTCCCAAGTGGCTTTCCAGCACTATTGTGGCCAAAGAGGGGAACAGGGTTTTTCGGGTCAAACTTTCAAATGGACTCATTCATCGGAAACACTTGGACCAAATCAAACTCAGATTCACGGACTATCCTGAGCAACCCACTTTGGACCCTACCTTCTTTGACCCCCCCCAACACACACACCAGTGGCAACCGACACGGCGGTTAGCCACGAAGCAGAACCCATCACCTGCAGCAGCCCAGCAGGACTCACCACACCAGGCAGCCCAGCAGCCCAGTGAGGGCCCAACAAACGATTCACCAAAACCAGCATTTGCAACGAGACGATCAACCAGGGAAAGAAAGCCCCCAGATCGTCTCACCTTGTAAATAGTTGCACTCTTGACTTTGGGTGGGAGTGTTGTTATGTATGTAAACTTGTATATACCTTGTACAGCCACCAGAGGGCTCATCCCCTGGAGTCCCAAGGGATCCCACAATCCCTTGGGAGCACAGGTACTTAAGGAGGCCTCACAGGCTGGAGAGGCACTCTGGAGACCTGTAATAAAAGACTACGGTCACACTTTACTTTGATCCAGTTGGACTCTTTATTCATATACAATATAACCAACAGATGTAATCATGATTATTTTGAAAATTATCATTCTTTACCTAAAAACGTGCACCGTGAATGCAGGCTTTGAGTATAACATTCCCGGTAAAAGTGAAAGACCTCACATTTAATGATAGTCACTCATGACTCTTACAAATCAAATTATATAAATACTTAAGTACATGTAAATAAATGTAATACTATGTACATAAATGTTACTCTTGCGGATTCAACAAGGTCATTCCATCGTTTGCGGCATTGGTTGCCCTCACTTTCCTTGTTGTTCGCCGACGAGACCACCTCTGCTATCTCGGCCCATATCTTCTGGTAGGCCTTTGGAGTGGGCTTCCCACTCCCTCCCTGGGTCAACTCACCCCAGCATAACTCAACCTCCTGCAGGAGGGAGGCATTTGTCTCGTCTGAGAACCTCCTCGTTCTTTTGTGCCCTCCAATATGCTCCTCTCCTCCCAGCTCACTGCTCTCGCTGGCGTCAGTCTCCACAGCGTGTTGAGTCACCTCCTCCTCTCCCTCCATTTTAGACACCAAATTTGGGCAAATATTTGGCTGGTAACAGCAAATTTTTTTTTTGTCCCAATTTGCTCTGAAGCTCTAAACTCTCCCTCCTTCCTCCCAAATCAGCCACACCACACAGCCTTCACTCCTTCTCAGCTCCCTCTCTATCTGCCTCTTATGCGCATACCATGATAAGAACATAAGAACATAAGAAATAGGAGCAGGAGTAGGCCATACGGCCCCTCGAGCCTGCTCTGCCATTCAATAAGATCATGGCTGATCTGATCACGGATTCGGCTCCACTTCCCTGCCCGCTCCCCATAACCCCTTGTCATTTAAGAGACTGTCTATTTCTGTCTTAAGTTTATTCAATGTCCCAGCTTCCACAGCTCTCTGAGACAGCGAATTCCACAGATTTACAACCCTCTGAGAGAAGAAATTTCTCCTTATCTCTGTTTTAAATGGGCGGCCCCGTATTCTAAGATCATGCCCTCTAGTTCTAGTCTCCCCCATCAGTGGAAACGTCCTCTCTGCATCCACCTTGTCAAGTCCCCTCAATCTTATATGTTCGCTAAGATCACCTCTCATTGTTCTGAATTCCAATGAGTAGAGGCCCAAACTACTCAACCTTTCCTCATAAGTCAAACCCCTCATCCTCAGAATCAACCTTGTGAACCTTCTCTGAACTGTCTCCAAAGCAAGTATATCCTTTCGTAAAAATAGAAACCAAAACTACACACAGTATTCCAGGTGTGGCCTCACCAATACCTTGTATAGCTGTAGCAAGACTTCCCTGCTTTTAGGTCCAGGTGATTTATCTGCCTTTAGTCCCATTATCTTACTGAGTACCACCTCCTTAGTGATTGTGATTGTGTTAAGTTCCTCCCCCCTTATAGCCCCTTGACTATCCACTGTTGGAATACTGTTAGTGTCCTCTACCGTAAAGTCTGATACAAAATATTTGTTCAGAGTTTCTGCCATCTCCATGTTCCCCATTCCTAATTCCCCGGTCTCGTCCTCTAAGGGACCAACATTTACTTTAGCCACTCTTTTCCTTTTTATATACCTATAGAAACTCTTGCGATCTGTTTTTATATTTTGTGCTAGTTTACTTTCATAGTCTGTCTTCCCTTTCTTAATCATTTTTTTGGTCGTTCTTTGTTGGCTTTTAAAAGCTTCCCAGTCTTCTGTCCTCCCACTAGTTTTGGCCACTTTGTATGCCCTTGTTTTTAGTTGGATACCGTCCTTTATTTATTTAGTTAGCCATGGGTTGCTATCTTTTCTCTTACACCCTTTCCTCCTGACTGGAATATATTTTTCTTGAGAGTTGTGAAATATCTCCTTCAATGTACACCACTGTTCATCAACCATCCTACACTTTAATCTATTTTCCCAATCCATTTTACCCAACTCTGCCCTCATATCTTCATAGTCTCCTTTATTTAAGCTTAGTATGCTGGTTAGAGATCTAACTTTCTCACCCTCCATCTGAATTTGAAATTCAATCATGCTATGATCATTCATTCTGAGGGGATCCTTTACTAGGAGGTTGTTTATTAATCCTGTCTCATTACACAGGACCAGATCTAAGATCTAAGCCTGCCCCCTGGTTGGTTCCGTTACATGCTGCTCAAGGAACCCATCCCTTATGCACTCTATGAACTTCTCCTCAAGGTTACCCTAACCAATTTGATTTGTCCAATGATGACCCTTGACCTCCTGAATCGCGGGAATCGAGCGTTCCCATGCCGTTGCTAAGAACGGCGACACTTTACGGCAGAAGAGAGATTTAATGCTAACGCCCATTTTTTATCGCTCGCGGTAAAGCCCAATGGGTGACAAACCGACGATCTGAAAACCCATTTTTACCACCCACACCGGAAATAACGCCCATTTTTGGGTGATCTGCACAAAAGTATAAAATCTAGCCCTGGGAATTTTTCCACTGGAGTAGAGAAGGTATAGAGAAGATTTAATGGAGTTTTTTTTTTGAATTATGGAAGGTTTTCATAGAGTAAATAGGGAAAGATTATTTCCTCTGTTTCGTAATCAGTGTCGCTATTGTCGCTAAAAGCGTGAACAAAGAGGTTAAGAGAAACTTTTTTGTACAGAGGGTTGTTAGAGCATGGAATGCTTTGCCACAGTGACTGGCTGAATTAAAGGCCTTTGCATCTGTTAAGGGAAATTGGATAAGCATTTGAAGCAGAGGAAGATATAGGGCTATGGGAAGAGAACAGAATAATGTGATTAGTTTTGGATTACTCCAGCAAAGAAATGGCATAGATACGATCAGCCTAATGACTTCCTACTGTGCTGCAAACATCTGTGGTTCTATCGAAGTTGTATTCAAATAGATTGCTCCAGTTGAGTGACTAGCACCAGCACTGACCTGATTTGCCTCCCTTTGTGTTGTAATTTCCATGATATGAAATTAGTGGGGATATGTCCATCATAAGGCACATCATATATGATTTAAGTTTCAGTTTGACTCAATTTAGTGGTGATCTTGCCTCTTAAATTGGAATGTTGTGGGCTCAAGCCACACGCAGGACTTATTCAAGCCTCTCACTTAATGGCAGTACTGAGAGTGCTGCTCGGTTTGAGATGCTGTCTTTTGGAACATACCTTAAAATATGGTCTATGGCCGCCGGGGGGGCAGCTCCCAAGGGAGCTCCTCTGCTAAAACAACTTTAACCTCGTCATCTTCCATCATCTTCTGTCATCTGACAACTTTTCACCCTCAACCTCCCCTCTCCCACTGTCTAAACTTCCCCTCGCCTTAATAGACCCTAATAAGGGATCCATCTTCTTAATAATTTACCTTAAACACTAATCCTACAAATCCCACAAATTTGGGCCTACCTCAGGCGTGAATCTTCCCTCCAAACTCCCATGCCTCTCATCGGCGATGACGACGACCAGGCTACCAGACTTCCAGCGACCGAGCCTCCTACAACAGCGACCTGGACCTGGACCTCTTTCTTCGACGTCGACTCAGGTGCCTCACCCGATCCCCGATCCTCGACGATTCCAGGTGAGCCTCCACCCAAGCGATTGGGCCCCCTCCAGCGGCGATTGGGCCCCCTCCAGCGGCTATGGGGCCATTCCCAACAACAACCGGACCCCCTCTAGTGGTAATCGGACCCCCTCCAGCGGCGATCGAGCTTCCTCCAATGATTGCGGCTGGGCCTATCCTCCTCGGCGGCAATTGGGGTCTCCTCCTCTCCAGCGACGACGGCTGACCTCCCCTCCTCTTTCAACGGTGATCGGGCCCTCACCTCCTCAATGGTGATCGGGCCTCCTCCCCTTCAGCAATGACTGGGCCTCTCCTTCCCCACTGGTGACCTGACCTCTTCTCCTCCAGCACGTGGTGAGTACCATGGCTGTGACCACCCTGACCTTCCACACTGAACTCCAGCGGACAGCTGATCTTCTCAATGCCTGCCCCCAACCAAGCTGTAGGTCACCGACCATCAAGTGTGCTACCCAGCGCCTAGCTTGCGGCCAACATCTCACCGTAGGCAACTAGGCTCATTCAGCAGTGCCTGGTCTCCAGTCGTCTTAGACCCCCTTGCCACTGGACCAGCTAAGCCCGTGTGGTAGTTGGTGTGCAACGACCACCCCACGCTAAAAGAACTCACGCACAGGCATCTTCCACTCATCTAATATGAAGTTTGGGACCTGGAATGTCAGGACCCTCATGGACAACTCCAACAACGACAGGCCGGAACGTCGCACCGCGATAGTTGCCCGGGAACTTAGATGTTTTGACATCGACATCGCTGCCCTAAGCGAGACCTGGCAGGCAGGGGAAGGCCAGCTCAAGGAACATGGTGGAGGTTATACCTTTTTCTGGAAAGAAAAACCAGAGGAAGAACGCCGCTTTCATGGAGTCGGCTTCGCCGTCAAAAATGAACTGGTTGGCTGCCTCAAAGACTCCCCCTGCAGGGTTAACGAATGCCTCATGACCTTTCGCCTTACCCTATCCTGGAACCAATGCACCACAGACATCAGTGTATATGCCCCAACACTCGATGCAATGGATGAGGCTAAAGAGGGTTTTTATTCCAACCTCGAGAAATCCCTGTCCTGCGTCCCCACGGACGACAAATTGATCCTCCTAGGTGACTTCAACACCAGGGTCGGCAAAGACACAGTCCTCTGGGGAGGCGTGATTGGCAGAGAGGGGGTCGGGAAATCCAACTCCAAAGGCACCCTACTCCTGACAAAATGTCTAGAACATGAACTCCTCATCACCAACACCCTGTTCCGCCAGAGGGACAAATACAAGTCATCGTGGCACTCCCCCCTTTCCCCAATGAATATCTGTCCCACCTGTGACAGGGTCTGTGGCTCTCGCATTGGACTGTTCAACCACCAAAGAACTCACTTCAGGAGTGGAAGCAAGTCTGCCTCGATTCCGAGGGATTGCCTATGATGATGATGATGACCTTAAAATAAGAGCCCTCTCTACCTGTAAAGGCAAACACAAAATATACCATGGCACTATTTAAAGAAAAAAATGGAGTTTTCCCAATATCCCAGCCAACATTCCTTCTCACCTCAAAACACCAAAATCAGATTAACTGGTCATTCAACTACTTTGAAGTTTATAAGACCTTGCTGTGTACAAATTGGCTCCCATTTCAAAAAGTCATTTGTTAAATGTGAAGCATTTTGAGGCATCCCACGAAGATGATCAGGCTCTATATAAATGGAAATTCTTTTGTTCTATAGAACCAGTGTGCTTGATGGGCCAAATAGCTTTTTCGATGCATGGTTTTCTATGTTCTTGTATTGTGTGTGTAAAATTCAAACGTTTGTTACTGCTAGATGCAATTGGTGATATGGTGGCAGCCTCACTACACCTATCACATTGTGGTAACCTCTTACTTTATTGGAGACAGTTTGGACAGCAGTGGCCCATTCATATAAAATGGATGGGCATTTCGACATGTTCATTTTTAATTCCTGTCAAGGAAATCCACTGAATATTTGTTTCAGGAATGCTTCGAGTAACTGAGGTCATTTAAGTGCTTTTGAATCAACATCTGCAGTGCCTGTTTTGCTGGAGCGTGGGATGATCAACAAAGAAAGCCTTGTTCAAATGCTACACTTAGCTAACATTCATTGCCTTAGCCTAGGAGTAAAGTTGAATCGCTTAGCTGAGTCAGCTGGGAGAAGGAAGGAGAACTAGTGGAGGGGGAGAGACGGGGAGATCTCGACCTGCACTAATGTTCTGGTTGTCCAACAAGTAAGACTGGTGGCTTTTGAGGAAAATAGCTATTGGTGCAAAACTGGCCTGTTCTAGCAACTGAGAGGAGAGGAGAGTGGAGGGGAGGAGTTACACAAATTGCATACGAATAATTCTTCTTTTTCACTTCAGAAATGTAGAATTAATATTGTATTTCAGAAGCTGAAGCACTACATGAACATGGACAGAGTTTCTGACTATATATTTCATGATACTGACATTTGTGATAAACCCTAACTACATAATCAAACAGCTGGCTTGTTGCTATCTTGAGACGGGAGGCTGCCCAGAAAAGCCACAGATTATCTTATTTCACACACAATGACGACATTTGACAGTGCACTGAGACTTCTGATGCTTATTGTTTATATGTTTACATGTTAACAAAAGTTCCCAACAACCCTTTTAATTGCTTTCATGCTAAACAGTTACAAAACCACTTGATACGCTGCAGGTGGATGCAGCTACACTCAGTGGATGCTTCAAGTGATTGATATATATATGAGATTCATCTAATCTGTCTCAAAGAAATCACTTCTGCACAGTTATCAGTAGGCGACCCTGCTTCACTGTAACTGCAACCCATTTTATATTAAGCTATGGAGACATCTGCTGCTGCGAGAATGCAATGCAGCCCTTTGTCATTCACCCGACTTTGTTAATAAATCCATTTTACAGCACATGTGCTATTAGTTTTGAATGCAATATTAAAATGTTCCACTTTATCAGAACTGGACAATTTCCCTGGAGGAGTATAATGGCTTTCGACAATTCACACATTCACTGCCCTTCAGTACAGAATTTGCATAATGTTCATGTTATTAAGACCATCCCAAAATATCAATTTTTCCATCTTCCTTTCTCTACCCTTTTTCCTCCATGTGTGCGCCATGAATGCCCCTTGCCCTCTCGTACCTGTCCAAGTGTCAATTCTTCATACATGAGCCTTGCCAGTGAGTGTTGGCAGGTTATTCAATTATGAGAATACGAATTCTGTCCTCACCCAACCTTCATGTGCGTGCACTCAAGCAGAGTACTCTGGATCGAGCTCTGCCCCTGCTCTCAACCCAGCTCATTCCTTTTGTTTGCCTCTATAGAGGTTAAACCAGTCAGTCATTCTGAACAGAAATCTGAAAGCCTGCTAATGTCTTCGAAACTTAGCAGCAGTAGAAGGAACAACATCATGCAATTATATAGCACCTTTAATGTGCAAAAAGTCCCCAAATGCTTCACAGAGAAATAATCAACAAATGGACGGCGAAACATAGGAGATGTGAGAAGGAGCGACCAAAATCCCACTGACTGCGTCATTTGTGTGACCAGGGTGGACGGCTGACTCCTGCACAGATACATCAGTGGGGCCTGCCCTGGGCTGTCCTTGTAATGTGGGTTCCATTAGACCCGATAGTGAACTTTAAACAGAGTTTGGCTTCAAAAGAAGCCATTTAGCCTCCAAACTAGGTAATCATCTGGCATGCTTCCTTTATGTTGGGGGGGACGAATGGGTGGAAGATCTTCAATGGGTCCTCCTAATGGATATTTGCTGATGATTCTATGGTCATCAGCAGCATTCACAACTCCTCCGATGCTGGAGCAGCTTATGCCAGGGCCTGGATACCATCTAGTCTTGGACTGACAAGTTGCAGGTAATATCCCTGCCACATTAAGTGCTAGACAGTGATCATCTCTAACGACAATAGGCTCAACCACCTCCCCTTAACCTTAATGCTGAGCCCTCCTCCACCATTAACCTCTTGGAGGTTGCCATTGACTAGAAACTGAACTGGAGCATGACACCATGACTACAAGAACAGGACAGTGGCTGAGAACTCTGTGCCAAGTAGCTCATCTCCTGACCTCTCAAAGCCTCTCTACCATCTACATGTCTCAGGTCAGGAGAGTGATGAAACATTCACCACTTACCTGAATGGCTGCAGCACCAACAACACTCAATCAACACTATCTAGGACAGTTTGCTTGATTGCCCCCCGCCCCTCGCCCTTTTGTCAGGTTGTATATCCATTCCTTTATATCTTTATCACTGGCGCAATGTGGCACAGTATGTATGATCTAGATTGTGAACTATAGAAATATGCCAAGCAAGAATGACTAAAAAATGATTAAGAAAGGGAAGATAGACCATGAAAGTAAACTAGCACAAACTATAAAAACGGATAGCAAGATTTTCTATAGCTATATAAAAAGGAAAAGAGTGGCTCGAGTAAATGTTGGTCCCTTAGAGGACGAGACTGGGGAATTAGAAATGGGGAACATAGATATGGCAGAAACTCTGAACAAATATTTTGTATCAGTAAGATAATGGGACTAAAGGCAGATAAATCCCCTGGACCAGATGGCCTGTATTCTAGGGTCTTAAGAGAAGTTGTGGCAGGGATAGTGGATGCATTGGTTGTAATTTACCAAAATTCCCTTGATTCTGGGGAGGTCCCAGCAGATTGGAAAACTGCAAATGTAACACCCCTATTAAAAAAGGAGGCAGACAAAAAGCAGGAAACTATAGACCAGTTAGCCTAACCTCTATGGTTGGGAAGATGTTGGAGTCCATTATTAAAGAAGCAGTCGCAGGGCATTTGGAAAAGCAAAATTTGGTCAGACAGAGTTCGCATAGATTTATGAAGGGGAAGTCATGTTTGACAAATTTGCTAGAATTCTTTGAGAATGTAACGAACAGGGTGGATAAAGGGGAACCAGTGGATGTGGTGTATTTGGACTTACAGAAGGCATTTGACAAGGTGCCACATAAAAGATTACTGCACAAGATAAAAGTTCTCGGGGTTGGGGGTAATATATTAGCATGGATAGAGGATTGGCTAATGAACAGAAAACAGAGAGTAGGGATAAATGATTCATTCTCGGGTTGGCAAACAGTAACCGGTGGGGTGCCGCAGGGATCAGTGCTGGGACCCCAACTATTTACAATCTATATTAACGACTTGGAGGAAGGGACCGAGTGTAACATAGCCAAGTTTGCCGACGATACAAAGATGGGAGGAAAAGCAATGTGTGAGGAGGACACAAAAAATCTGCAAAATGACACAGACAGGTTAAGTGAGTGGACAAAAAATTGGCAGATGGAGTATAATGTTGGAAAGTATGAGGTCATGCACTTTGGCAGAAAAAATAAAAGAGCAATTTATTATTTAAATGGAGAAAGATTGCAAAATGCTGCAGTACAGCCGGACCTGGGGGTACTTGTGCATGAAACACAAAAGGTTAGTATACAGGTGCAGCAGGTGATCAGGAAGGCCAATGGAATCTTGGCCTTAATTGCAAAGGGGATGGAGTATAAATGCAGGGAAGTCTTGCTAAAGTTGTACAGGGTATTGGTGAAGCCACACCTGGAATACTGCATGCAGTTTTAGTTTCCATATTTATGAAAGGATATACTTGCTTTGGATGCAGTTCAGAGAAGGTTCACAGGGTTGATGCCAGAGATGAGGGGCTTGACTTATGAGGAAAGGTTGAGTAGGTTGGACCTCTACTCATTGGAATTCAGAAGAATGAGAGGTGATCTTATCGAAACGTATAAGATTATGAGGGGGCTTGACAGGATGGATGCAGAGAGGATGTTTCCACTGGTAAAGGAGACTAGAACTAGAGAGCATAATGTTAGAATAAGGGGCCGCCCATTTAAAACTGAAGATGAGGTGAAATTTTTTCTCTGAGGGTTGTGGATCTGTGGAATTTGCTGCCTCAGAGAGCTGTGGAACTGAGACATTGAATAAATTTAAGACAGAAATAGACAGTTTCTTAAATGATAAGGGAATAAGGGGTTCTGGAGGATGGGCAAGGAAGTGGACCTGAGTCCATGATTGGATCAGCCATGATCATATTAAATGGTGGAGTAGGCTCGAGGGGCCGTATGACCTACTCCTGCTCCTATTTGTTATGGTCTTATGTTTTTATACTTCACAAGCACCTCCCAGCCCACAAGCTTTACCCAGATGTGAAGGTAAGTTCACATCTGACTTACCTTCACCAGTTTTGTCTATTGGAATTGGCACTGCGCTCAAGATTATTTTTTGTTTCCTCACGGTCAATGTTTGATTCTCAGCTCTGGATATCTTGTATATGTAAAAGAAACCTGGGATCATCTGTGTGATTTGGGAAAAAAAATACTGTATTCCAGAAGTAGAAATTCACTCATACAACTACGTTGTAGCGACAGAATAAACAGAGATTGATTTGAGGAGCTAGTCATTCAAGTCATAATCAAAAAGTACCTGAGTGTGAACCTATGTTACACTATTAAAACCTAACCACTTGTATCTAAATGGAAAATAACAGAGACATCAATGGACACAGATTGCCATTTGTTCACAATTTAGCACTTATTTTTGCAATTTCTCCTGCACACATACATGAAAAATGGTCGCAATAATTGTGTTCAGTTTAATACAGGACCCTGAGGAAGGAGAACACAGACTTAGTTATTTTGAAAGTGCTTGATATGCAATTTATTAATGTCTATTAGCTAAAGGCATACATTATCTGATTTAGCTGACTTCCAACTGCTCATTAATCAGAAGTATTCTCATCAATGTATAAAGTCATTTTCTGAGGGCTGTTTCAGTTAACTTTGACTCTTGGCTAATATTTGTTTGAATATAAAAATAGAACAGCTAAAATATAGCCACGCTCGAGTACATATTATAATCTATGGCAATTTATTATTGCAGTCATGGTTTTTCATTGCTCCTAAACTGTGGGCATTTCCCGCCTCTTACAATTACCTGCCTTTGCTTCTGGGTGCCCTTAGTAGGTAGACAACAGTCCTGATTTTCCCTTCCCAGCCATCAGGAACAGGACAGACAGGTGGTTAAAATAACGTCAGAATACTTATCACTGTGTTCCCAAAACGCTCCCTCCATAGGCAGTTGGGGGCATCATGAATAAATTACTATTGCGGTCCCATGATGCAATTGGACATAATTTTATTGAAGAATCGCGGCAGTATCATACAGTGACGGATTTTTGAAAAATCTACAGTTGTACCAATAATTTCCGCTGTTTCTCCAGGGGCCCGACTGATTGCTGATCAAAGTTACAGCAGGAGATCAGGACAATCATCACAGCAATTCAAAGCTACAGTGTTGACCTGGGAAGTAGTCAGGAAAGTTAATCTTTCAAATTTCCTGACAATCCTACCTTGAGAATCACAATTCACAAGAATTGATAACATTAATAAACATTCACAAGTGTTCTTGTAGCTTCGTCTGCATGAAAGCAAGTTTTCCAGGAGATGGTAGCATTAGACATTTAAAAAATACTTGGTCCATATAAATTGTCACTTGTCTCAAAACTGTCGTGCCCACAGCACTGTATTTAAAGTAACAGTGAGTTTATTTTACCTCAAGTATCTGGCAGAGTTGGTATGGGTAAAATCTGTCATTCTATAATTGAAACCCCACTGGGATCCTTGATGAAAGATAGAATGGGGGAATGATTTGTGAAATCCTCATCAAGGAAAAATGTGATCTTAAATTTAAGTACCTGAAATACATTTTTAATTCCTTTTCTGAAATTAGCTGTCAGGAACTCATAAATCACTGATAATTGCTTGTCCCCAAGCTCTTCTGCAGCACCCCTTAATTGTTTTGAGAACTGAAGGACTTCTTTGGTCTCATGGAAGCTGTATGCTCCAGCACCTATTATTCAAAAATCATGATTAGCACATTCCCAATTCTGTAGTATTATGCAACAATACTGATGGTGAGAAGTGTCAGTTCTAATTATTGAACTAAAATACATTATTTTTTTCTTTATTTCATTAACCTTAATGCTTTTCCCGTCCTCATGCTATCTTCACTCCTTTGCTGAAGGCACTGACACTGGGGAATGGTCTTTTGGGTATCTTACCCAAGTTCCCATTCATCAACAACAGTATTTTATACTTGTATAATACCTTCAATGTAGAAAACACATTCCAAAGCACTTCACATAGGAGTAAGGAAAAAAAATATGAGCCGAGATTGTGAGTATTTGCAGACTATTTGACTGTGGAATGCATCATTGCTTATCCCAAATTTTGCCTGCCCATCCTCCATACATGTGTGCTTCTGGCAGTGATTAGGGTGGACATCCTAGCTGTTTATCACCTTCATGGATATTCATGGCCAACCGCAACACAGACCAGGGGTTAAATCATTGACCTTGCCTACCCGTATGGTATATTTATCCATTGAGATATTGGGCTGGAAATTGCTCTCCGCCTCGTTTGGGGTGGATAATTTGAATTATTTGAATTATCACCGCCCGACAGGAGTCAGAGGGAGGAGCTGGAAAATTCAGCTGAATTCACAAATGCAATGAAAATGCAAATCACCTCTGTTCTCACTGACCGACCTAAACCTTTATGCTTTCTGCACCTCCCTTTCCTCATTTAAAACCCTCCTTAAAATACAGCTCCTTGAATTGAGTTCACTCCTCCCAATACCATGCCTTTGGTCCCCCAATGCCTCAAATTTAAAATTCTCATCCTTGTGCTTAAATCCCTCCATGATTTCAGCTTCTCTATCTCTGTAACCACCTCCAACTATACGAGTTCTTCACTTGTCTGACTCTGGCCTGGACACTTGGGCATCTCCCCTCCCTTTGATCCAGCATTGGTGGTCGTGCCTTCAGCCATCTAGTCCTATACTCTGGAACTTCCTCCCTAAACCTTTATGCTTTCTGCACCTCCCTTTCCTCATTTAAAACCCTCCTTAAAACACAGCTCCTTGAATTGAGTTCACTCCTTCCAATACCAGGATTTTTGGTGCAGAGTCTATTTTTTTGCTTATGCCTCTGTGGACTGCTTTGGGACATTTCTGTACATTTAAAGCACTATATAAATGCAACGTGTTGCTGTGGTACTAAAAGGGAATTTAACTTATTTAGCTCCCTTGAGGCAGTAGCTTTGGCCATAGGGCTGTTTTATGAATTGTCAGCTCTATGTGCGGCTGCAGCAGCTTTTTTGATGCTGTTGTTCGGCTTGTCTGAGTAGTGTTGTTCATCAATTTGGAGAGGGACAAAACCAGAAAGGACCTGAAAAAACAAAAGAACTAACCTACAGTTTGGATCCCTAAGATCCCTTATTATATGACTGTGTGCACCAGGGAGAAATAACTTGCAGCTATTTCCTGGATGGTTACTGGTCTACAGTTTATTAGAATGTTATTACAAATTAGACCCCTCAACTATCTGATGGTGAACACAGATTTTACTTATCTCAAATTGTTCCTATACCCAAATATTTAACTAAGCAGATCGATACTTGGAGCAGCCATGACAATGGGCAAACCAGAAATTTAAGGAAACTCCTGCAAGATCACAATTGCAGATCGTACAATGCCTGGAACATATAGATAGGAAAGGCTGTGGAATAAGATAACCAGGAACAATTTTCATTTTCAGAACTGTTTAAAATATTTATTTCCAGAAATAGAACTGCAGGGGACTGATAAAGAATGTGAAAATATTTTTGGGCTGACAGTGAGAAAAATCACACTGAACTAAAAAGCTGAAAAACCAAGAAAGGGAAACCAGCTTAAAATCACCATACATGAGATAAATATGTCTGGAGATTGAAAAATATGACTTGTATAGCAGAACACTTTAAAGGATACAATTAGTGATGAACAGATAAAGCAATACAATGTCTACTATATTTGAGAGACAAAAAAACTAAAAATAGAGCAACTAAAGCAACATTCCTTCAGAAATCTCTTGGCTTGACAGGAAAGAAAATACAATTTAAACAATCATGGTACAAAATAACTATCGGTCTGACAAGTGGTGCCCAATGGAAAAAAGCAAGGAATGTTGTGTGTGAGGATAGATACTGTGACAGATGAACAGAGTGTTAATTGTAGTCTCCTCACAAACGCATTTCAAAATTTTTTTATCCATCTGGCATCACTTGTCAGTTCTGAGATTTTTCTGTAGTTTGGCTCTTCGAGTCATAATACTCTCAGTACTGAGAGGGTTTACTGGCCAAGATACAGCAAGCACTTGAACCATCCTCCAATTTAAAAGAACTTAAAAACTAAATTCCTTCAGGTATTCTTGTCCCATCATGGACAGTATCCTCGGCCCAAACATTTCAGCTGCTTTATCAAACACCTTCGCTCAATCATAAGGTTAGAAGTGGGGATGATTGCACAGTATTCAGTTCCATATGCCAACTACTCAGATAATGAAGCATGCAGCAAGACTCGGACAGCATTCAGGCTGAAGCTGAAAAGTGGCAAATAACATTCGCGCCATACAAGAGCCAGGCAACGACTATCTCCAACAAGAGAGAGAGTCTAACCACCGTCCCTTGACATTCAACAGTATTACCACTGCCAAATCCCCTGCCATCAACTTCCTGGGAGTCACCATTGACCAGAAACTTATCTGGACCAGCCACATAAAGACTATGGCTGCAAGAGCATATCAGAGGCTGGGTATTCTGCAGCGAGTGTCTCACCCCAAAGCCTTTCCACCATCTACAAGGCACAAGTCAGGAGTATGATGGAATATTCTCCAACAACACTCAAGAAGCTCAGCACCATTTGGAACAAAGCAGCCCACTTGATTGGCACCCAACCCGCCGCCACATTCACTCGCTTCACCAGCAGTGCACCGTGGTTACAGTGAGTACCATCTGCAAGGTGCACTGCAAAGGCAGCAGGCGCATGGGAACGCAACCACCTCCAAATTCCCCTCCAAGTCACACACCATCCTGACTTGGTTATATAATCGTCATTCCTTCATCATCTCTGGCTCAAAATCCTGGAACTTCCTCCCTAACAGCACTGTGGGAGTACCTTCACCACTCGGACTGCAGCGATTCAAGAAAGCAGCTCACCATCACCTTCTCAAGGGCATTTATGGTCTTACCAGCGATGCCCACATCTTATGAATGAATGAATTTTAAAAAGTAATCATTTTGGAGAGAATGATTATGGAATACTATTATGCACTGTCACACTTCAGCATTTTTCCATGGTAAGGATTTGAAAAAGAGTTAGATTTAAGTGTTTGATTTTTATGGCTAAGTTGATTCAAACGTTTTTTTTTAAGAAAATGTATTGAAATGGAAGCTGGTTAAAATACTAATGACCTAGGCATTGAAGTTGTTTCTATAAAGACTAAAAACAATAAGCAATTCATTAGCCTGTCTTGGTAATTAGTAAACACCTCACATAATTGTGCTGTGAAGAGCTTGATCCCATATGCTTAGCAGGGGTTGTCTGGCATAGACTCTCCCTCTAGTTGAAAACACAGTGAGATAAGACAGAGATAGAGGCACGCACTGACGGTCAGGTTTTTATTCAGAAAGCAACGAGGGTAAGCATCTGTCCAGACTCAGGAGGTCAGGATACAGGAGAATAGTTACGAAGTTCTGGTGATTAAGTTTAAGTTGATTGAAATGGGGAAGCATAATTGTAATATATGCACCTGTGAGTACGATCACAGGTTTGTAGAGCTGTTGATTGTCGTCCAGAGGAGGCAGGGGTCCCCAATGGAGTGCTCGCTACGCAGGAGTCCTCCTGTTGTTTATTGGGGACTTGGCGTGGAGGGTGTTGCACGGAGCAGTCCCATGCAATAAGTTTTTAAGTCGGTTCACGGACTCACAGGCCGCCTGCAATTTCTATGGTCTGGAGGAGTCCATGTTCCATGTTTTTATGGAATGTACGAGGTTGCTGCCCCTCTTCCATTATTTAAAGGGGCTGCTCCTCAAATTCTGGTTGCATTTCAGTCCCACATTCCTGATCTTTGGGCACCCTGTGTGGAGGGGAGTGGGCAGGTCAGAAGGCCTCCTCGTAGGACTGCTGCTGGGCATGGCCAAGGTGGCCATCAACCGATCCAGACAGTGGGCAGTCGAGGGGGTCGTTCAGCCCGACTGCCTGCCTCTCTTCTGTGGTTACATCCGAGCCTGGAGATGGAGCACGCGGTGTCCACTGGTACGCTTGCGGTGGGCGCCAGAGGGACTGGAGTGCATCATTTTAACAGGGAACAGAATTTTGATTTGATTTGATTTGAAAAAGGTTCCCTTTAATTTTTTAATTGTTAATTTGTGGTTTTTGGTGCCCTCAAAAAAAAGGGGGGCACTTGATTGAAAGTTACTTTAAAATAGTTGTAGAGCTGTTGAGTTGGGAGTGGATTAGCCAGTCATGTGATGTTCCCAAGACTCAATAAAACCCCAGCCAGTTGGGTTCAGGGGATCCACAATGAGGCAGGTGGTTGTGACTGGTAATGTGTAGTGTGATTTTTAAACCTTTGCTAAGAAACCAACTAGTTCTTAATAGCAATGTGTTGCTATGAATTCTTAAGCAAAGAACCCGTGAAGCAAATGCATTACAATAGTATATTCATTCTTTTGTATTGATACAGAATGACAAATTGTATTGATTGAAGTAAGTGAGTCCCATTTAACTGATGCTCTGTATGTTTAATTGCTGTCCGAGAAATGAAATAAATGAATGCTTTATTCTGCCTACTGAAAGGTTGGAGAAGCACAAAAGGGCAGATGTGAAAGACATGGGTGTATGTGCAATTTTAACTCTATCTGCCTGGTGATAATGGAGCACTCGCACCATGAAAATAATGGTAAATCAATTACCACCACGTTCCCATGGGTAGATACCATCTGTTTCAGATAGGAGCCTATTGATAACACAGATTGCGGTGTTCTATGACGTACATAGGACCCTGATGTGATTTTGGGATACTAGTGGATGGAGAGTGTGCCACATCTGCTCTGCCCATTGGTACCTGGCAGTGAGTGGCCTAACAACGCTGCAAGCCATTCCTGAAAAGATAGGGCTTTTTTGTAGGACCAGGGGGGACATAAATATTTCTCCTGGCCCCTAAACATACTCCAGCCATCTACCCTGCCCGGTCAATGATTGCCTCTCTCCTGTTGGAAATAGCCAAGATTCAGCCTATCTCTGGTCACTTTAATAATCAGGACCGACTGTAAACCAATCTGGTGTATATGTTGTGTTTAATCAGAGTTTAAGATGGAATATAACATTAGTTATATAGCAAAAACATACAACCGTAACAGGTAGTTGATACCAATGATGATCGGACAAACGGCTGGAGCACATGAGCAGTTCTCTGGCTTGCAGTCTCTTTCTCTGCTAGAGCTTCCTTCGGTAAAGCATGGGATCACTCGAAGAGTGTTCAACCAGCTCGACTTCTGTTTTGCTCTCCCCTCACACCGTTTGTGAGTACAGAATCTCTAAGTGTTACTTTTATTCTCTTTTTAGGGTTGGGCATGACCTGGGATTTTGACAAGACCTTTTGACCTGTAGAGGTTTCCCTAAAAACTTAATATCTAATAAGGCTTCTAATTCTTTGTCTCGATTCTTGAAGCAAAGCCCGCCCTCAAGATGTCTCCTGATTTTCTTGGCCACATGTCTTTGTTTATGCTGTCCTGGCGTTTGTTCCTGTGGAAATCCTTTAATCTCTCTCTGTCCCTATTCTCTCGGATACAATCAATATAAAGCCTTTACCCTCTACCCTTTGAACTATGAGGCCTAAACCAGAGAACTGCCTGCTCAGCATCATTATCTCCTTTACAACGTCGCAACATGTTTACATTAACTCTCACAACTTCCATCTATTCTGTCTTTCTGAAACAAATTGTCCTAAAGATACATAAACAAAGCTGAAGTTTTAACTTGAAAACTACAGATAATGGTTGTCATCGTGCAGAATACTATAACATCTCAGCAGGGTACCAAAACATTAGCATTTCTAAGCATCTACTACCAGTCTAGGAGATATTTTGTCTCCAGTTCTAAACAACTATTTAAAACACAGCATTCATATCAGTTTTATACATTTTTAGGCATCTTCAGTTTCTAACACTTCCCCAGAAGAAAGTCTCTGGTTTGACTCCGGAGCCGAGCAGACAGAATTCCTGACCCCGCCCGCTGGCCCCCCATTCCCTGGACCAATGAGCACTCAAAATGGCTCGGGGCCCATGCGAAGGACCATGTCCGTCTATGATTAAAATTCGACCCATGATATCCAGTTCAAATGTCAAGTAGGCCACATCATTACACCCCCTGGATTGCGCTAACATATAAGTAGATATTGACCATAGGAAACAGATAGGATGTGGGATCCACTTAGGGGAGTCATTTCTGCCGCTGAACCCTCGAAGCCATTGACAGCAGACCCGAATTTGTAACATGCACCTTCAATGTGCGAACAAATCTACAGAATGATGTGTACCGACACATTTTTCTTCCTGTTGCAGTGGCAATTTTTGAGATAAAACTGGCATCTCAGGCCTATTTAATGCCTTTATGGCTAAATGTCTTCTGCATAGCGGACAAATGTTAAACTGCACTATTACCCCATGCTTGGAAAATATCCTAATTTTGTAGGTTAATTTAACGCATGTGTCATTCAAGAACAGTTAACAGACTCATTGAACAGAACAAAAACAAGCCTTCTATGTTTATTTTATTCAAACTGAAACTGCAAGATAAAAAAAATCAGTTCAAACCGAAAGTACCAGCAGTGAAGCCATGCCAGCATTCGTCCCTGCCCCGCCCACCCAAATGTCACTATCCATGACTACAGAATAACATTTCAGTCCACAGTTAAATAAATGCAAATAAATAAATGTGCTTCTTCTTTGAACATTCTTACTGTAACTGCATAGAGAAAACCATTTGTTATGGCAGTGATTGGTTGAGCCAGGCCACTGTGATGTTTTTCTTACAGATTGTGACACTATGACAGTATTTGCCAACATGTGCATTTAAAATGTTTGCACTGTGAGGATTGTAACTCCCGTTTTTTAAAATAGGTTATTTTTGAACAGCTTGTAATTCCTCACAATTTATATTAATATGGGCCTCACGACGTTGCCTGCAGGGTTACTCATCATAACCTGATGGTGCAGGCAGAAGGTAAAGGTAAACCTTCTGAAGCTACACAGACAAGAGTTATGAAAAGGCCTTCTCCAATCTGACATAAGCTGACAGACACTATTTCAAGCCAAAATCCTCCACCGGATTCAAACATGCAAATAGTCTGTGGGTCGCTGCAAAGCATATACAGCCTTTGAAAACTGTAATTGGAATTAAATGTTTGAACAGTACAAAAATATGCCATGCAAATAAAAATTGAAGTGAAAGGTTTTTCATGTTTTTGTTACATCTTTTTTCTCTCGTATTTCTAAGAAGAGAAAAAATTGTTTTTCACTGAAAACGTTTGAAAAATGGCATTTTTAATGAGGCCTGATGGAATATGCTTCTAAGCAACTCCTTTTTTTGTCTTTCTTATGTTGCTTTGGGATGGTTTCAGAGAAGTTGGGGTAATTATGACTTTGTGCAATAATGTAAAGTGGGTGATAGTGAGACGGCAGCTCGTTTTACATCTCTCCTAATTTTTATTACCCTTAACTTCAATGGAAGTAAAAATTGGGGGATATGTAAATGGCCTGCCAACTCGTTATTACTCGTTTTACATTACCGCTCAGTCAAGATCTACACCCTTGAGTATTAAGTTTACTTAAGTACTAAAGTTATAATACAGTTGTGTTTGTATCTCTTGTTGCAATTTTCTTCTTTTCATTCTCCTGAAGATCCTAATCCTGCTGTGGGTCAGTTCTGCAAGCATGAACCACTCTTGAATTCTTCACGCATGTGGTCATTCTTAATGGGTGAGCTTGGGTAGTAAGGAGCATTTTATCACCCAGCCCAGAAGTACTGCCCCCCGATGTGGAATTGGGACGTTCGCCCCTCAAAGGAAGCAGAACGCTGTCTCCGGCGCATTGCTTCCTCGGAGGGGCGCTCCCGGGCCGGCTGGCATTAAAGGGAAGGGCCACAACACACTCTGCAAGCCCTTTGGTGGCCAGCCACTGGCACCCAAAACAGAATGCCAGGCTGCATGCTGGTCTCCCGATCGACGTGAGGGCCACCATTGTCGGGCCGACGTAAGAATCGGCCAACAAATTTAAATGCGGGCCCCTTGGAGGGGTGCCCTGGCGGTGGATGTCTGCCAGCTATGTGACCCGCAAAGCTGGCATTGACATCTGCCCGTGCCAGCCTCATTGCCCCCACAGCAATTTCCCTGCAGGGCGCAAACGGGTCGGCATGCACAGTGATGACATCATCACCAGTTATGCATCAGCCCATGGCGCGGTACTGTCAGGACAGAGGCCCCCCTCCCCTCCCCCCCCCCCCCCCCGCCCCAAACATCTGGGGCAATTTCCTTGGATGCGCTAGAGCCCCTCCCTCCACTGGTGAAATTGCCATTGCGTCCTGTTGGCGGCCCCGGAGGCACAAACGTGGCTATCAAAAAGGGCAATTTCAGCCCCGAAGTATCAATAGATAATTTCATCATTATGGTCACTGGTTAATAAGCAGGAACGGGTACTTTGGTCGTTTCTTCCGCAACATAGTTTAGAGTCATTTGTTTTAGCCCAACTGAGGTGAGGTCAATTATCTCAGCACAGATTGCCAATCAAACTTGGGTCCTTCCTGATCTTTAGGATTTAGTATCATGCATTTACCCCCTGAGCTGCCAGGGATATTCTCTTGTCATTTTTCAACTTCTTCAAATAAAATACACATTTAAAAATCAACCTATGTTAGTATTGCTAGAGCAATATGAGGTCACAGTAACAGCAGCAATAGCGGGGGACATTTGGGGGACGTGGAGGAGAATTTAGTCATAATGCTACAGCCATCATGAGTATAGGGCAGTCTTGATGGACCAACTGATCTTTTCCTGCCCATCATTTTTGTACGTTCATAAGTATCATTGCAGTGCTGTTAGGCTAAGCATCTGTAATTCTGCTGTCTGTTTGAATAGGTCTTTCTCTTCTGCCTGACTTTCAAACAGCTCAGCTATCAAATAACCAGTTCTGGGACATGTCACCATGAAACGGTCTGTTCGGGATTATGGCTGTTTATTATGATAGATCATTTTCACAATTACATCATTCAGAAGAGATTATGGGTCCTTAGGATTTGGATTCAGTAAAATCTTGCTGCTATTTCCATTGGTGCAGAATTCCCTCCAATCTTCTCAAATTCCAGAGCCTGTAAGCCAGAATGCTGTTTTGCCTTTTGTTATTGCATCAGAATGATAGAATAAAATTTTTTGAAATGGGTGGTGACTTTGGAAGAGCCAGCACACAGACAAGATGCGAAGAGAATGGAAAAAAGACAAAAGGTCAAGGAGAGCAAAATAGAAGAAAGGTACATAAAAAGGAAGTAGAAATGAAACAGAAGTAGAACACAAATTGTGAAAGGAGATTTGAATATAAATGTAGGAAAGTACAGGACCAGGAAAGACTGCCATCCATATGGCTGGAGCCTAAAACTAAAACCTTTCTGTTCAAATGATATAACAAAGTCTCCCATCTACCTCCACTGCCTCGCTGGGTAGTCCACTCCATATTTATTCATCACCTCCTGCATAAAGAAATCACATTTAAACTGTCTCTTGTTTTTTTCCCTCTTCTATGCTGGAGCCCTGGTTCCTGATTTTCTGGTAGTTTTGAACATATTAGGATGCAATTTATCCATTCCCTTAGATCTTAATACGTGAACATTTCTCCTGAGCCTGCTCTTCTCCTGAGTAAACAATTTCAGATGCGTCAATCACTTATAGCTCCGATGCCTTAAACTCTGTATCACTGTCTCCAGTGCCCGGATATCCTTGCCAAACCAGAATTGAGCACAGTACTGAAAGTGTGGTCATGACAGTGCCTTGTATAGACTCATTAGCACCTTCTGGGATTTGTGTTCTATTCCTCTGTCTGTACTTCCCAAGATCCAATTAACTGTCCTTACTGCTTTTGCACATTATGCTGTTGGTTTCAGTGAGCTATCCACCAATATTCCCAGACCATTCTCCTGTGTACAGAGCGAGAAATAAAGAGTAAGTGATAAAAAGGCCTTAACCTAGTATGTGCTGCCACTATTGCTGCTTTTTATGTTACTTGATGTAATTAGCAATGATACATAATAAATGGTATCAAACCTTATGGTTCAAAAAGGATTAAGGTGTTGAAATATATTTTTTTCTGTTAGCCTTGTTTGAATTCAGATTTCCTAATATGATATCTGTGAGACATTGCAGAATCTGGTGTCCTTGCCATAGCAGCAAACTCATCTACCAGTTGTGCAGATTCCAGTCTCCCAAAATCCTAATTAAAACATTCTCTTGTCTGTTGTATTGCAGTGAACGTTAGCTTTTTCTAGGAATCATTAAGTTAACACAGTAGGGATCATTTTACAAGTTAAAATGCATAAATAGAAAATCATAGGGAAAACATGTTCAAATTCTCGATATGTGGTCCCAGCAGGAAAGGCCCTCGACAGGAACTCAAACTCAAATTACTTCTTATACTTATGAAAATGAGCAAATTAAGGAATCTGCCCTTCATCGTACACATAAAATAGATGGAAAAGGCACTAATCACATTTGTGCACAATGTGACAAATTTTAGGTCAGGGACTTGGCACCATGCACAACCTTCAGGCTTGGCACCATGCACAACCTTAGCTGCCATGTTTTCAATTTGCTATAGGAGGTCTGATGACTCCCTTAAAGGCAATTCACCATTCCTCTAATATTGAAGGAGTTTTCTTGCACAGTGCTTGACCTTGCTGACTTGAGGGAAACTGAAGTTCTTTCTGTTTAACTTCTACTTGGAAAGAAAGTTCCAGTGCAGCCAACATATTGAGGTATATTGAGTATTATTCACATCCAGGGTCTCTCACTGTGTTCCATTTATTATCAACTTGCTCCTTTCGCAATCCCAGGCATTGGTTTCCTGGTAATCGGTTTAGAGAAAGCCTACTTTGGAAAACATACTGTCTGGGGAGTAAATACATTTGAGCTTACTCAGAAGATCTATCTCATTTATCCACAGTTGCTCCAATGTAAAAGCTTAAAAAGGAGTTATAATTATTCTGCATTCTTCTCAAGCATATTACCGCGAAAATGTTATCCTTCTTAATTGACAATTTGCCCGTAAGTAGTTGGTCTTTCAACTCCCAAAACAGCTGCAGGCGTCTAAGTCCTCGATATGATTACATTGGGTCAGACTGGCAGTGCTAGTAGCAGAGGGCTGAAGAGTCACACTAAAGACTCAACCACAACTAAGATTTGAACTTGGCTGTATTGAGGGATATGTTCATCATTACTGGGGTGGGTTATTAAGTGAACTGCCTAGTATTAACAACGTCCCTTTCTTGCATTAGAGGGGACAAATGTAGAAGACTTATCCTGGCTAAAGGAGGAATCTGTGAAGACAAAAGTTTGCATTCACCAGATCTATTTTTGTGCTTACTTCGTAACATGATTTAGAAGAAAACCATTACTTTAGTCACTTCCTATTTTAAAAGCAATTACTTTTTTTGACTTTTTATCTCCCTAAAATCAGAATCTTTTTAAATTTGAACCTGACATTTTGGCCCTTAAATTCCGGTCGAGCTCTTCACGCGGGCAAACGACAGAAAAAAAGAAAAAAGATGCGCACTTACCTGTTGCTGCTGCGCCCGTTGGAACTTCAGAGCCTGAGGCGTCTCATGACTGCGCGTCGCAGTGCGTGCACGTGGGGACGTGTGCAGGCCGGAAGCTGGAGACAGCAGCCAATCAGGTGTAGTATAGATTCTCATTCATAGTAATAGGAGTTCCGTAACTATGGATGAGAAACGCCGCCCCCCCCCAAACACCCAAAACACAATAAAAAAATGGAAAATAAACTACATATTTAACATTCATTTAAATTAAAGTTGTTATAAAACATATATATTTTCCCGACTTTTTAAAAAGTTTTTTTAATTAAGCCTTAAAAATTAACTTACCGTAATGGGGAGGGTTTTTAACAATAAAATGTGTTTTTATAACTTTATTTTAAAATATTTTTGTGTACTTTTAAACACTTGCACCTGTAAAAGTAGGCTGTAAGCCTGCTTTTTCAGGCACAAGATTTTAAAGGACATTTGCATTGTAAGATATTTGTAAATATCGGAAATCTTGCCCTGCAAGTGTCCTCGCTCCCGAGATATGGAGGATCTGTCAAGCCAGAAACTTAAGAGATCGGAAAAGCCGGTTTTCACCGCATGCTCATTGCGCGCTGAAAACCAGCTTTTCCGATGCCTTCCCAGGTCCGTAGAAACTTCGTACGGACCCGGGACGTCGGAATTTCAGGGCCTTTATTTCTGTTTGTCAAGCAGAGCAGCCAGTAAAGTGTTATTAATGCATGCATCAGTGCCAGTTAGAGTTGGAGGGAGAGAAAGACAAAGAATAATTCACAGAGTATCATCATATATCTTTATAGGCCTCTCTAAAGGGGAGGCAATGCCTGCAAAGTTTGTGATAAAATCGTTGGGACTAAGACTGCATGCTCAAGTGTGCTGCATTCAGTCTAGAAGAACATATAAGAACATAAGAAATAGGAGCAGAAATAGGTCATTTGGCCCCTCGAGCCTGCTCTGCCATTCATTAAGATCATGGCTGATCTGATCCTGGCCTCAAGTCCACTTTCCTGCCCACTCCCCATAACCCTTGACTCCCTTATCATTCAAAATTCTCTCTATCTCCACCTTAAAAATATTCAAAGACCCAGCCTCCACCGCCCTCTGGGGTGGAGAATTCCAAAGATTCACGACCCTCTGAGAGAAGAAATTCCTCCTCATTTCTGTTTTAAATGGGCGACCCCTTATTCTGAATCTATGCCCCCTAGTTCTAGATTCCCTCACGAGGGGAAACATCCTCTCTGCATCTACCCTGTCAAGCCCTCTCAGAATCTTATATGTTTCAATAAGATTACCTCTCATTCTTCTAAACTCCAAGGAGCATAGGCCCAAGTTGCTCAACCTTTCTTCATATGACAACCCCTTCGTCTCAGGATCAACCACGTGAATCTTCTCTGAACTGCGTCCAATGCAAATATATCCCTCCTTAAATAAGGAGACCAAAACTGTACGCAGTACTCCAGGTGTGGTCTTACCAATGCCCTGTACAGCTGTAGCAGGACTTCCCTACTTTTATACTCCATCCCCTTTGCAATAAAGGCCAGCATTCCATTTGCATTCGTGATTACTTGTTGTACCTGCATACTAAATTTTTGTGTTTCATGCACAAGGACTCCCAGGTCCTTCTGTACTGCAGCACTTCGCAATTTTTCCCCATTTAAATAATAATTTGCTTTCAATTTTTTCTGCCAAAGTAGATAACCTCACATTTTCCCACATTATAGTCCATCTGCCAAATTTTTGCCCATTCACTGAGCCTAACTATATTTCTTTGCATCATCCTCATAACTTGCTTTCCCACCTATCTTTGTATCAACAGCAAATTTGGCTACAGTACATTCGGTTCATCGAAGTCATTAATATAAATTGTAAATAGTTGAGGTCCCTGCACTGGCACCCCACTAGTTACAGTTTGACAATGTGAAAATGACCCATTTATCCCAACTCTCTGTTTTCTGTTAGTTAGCCAATCCTCTATCCACACTAACATATTACCCCAAACACCGTGAGCTCTTATCTTGTGCAGTAACCTTTTGTGTGGCACCTTATCGAATGCTTTCTGGAAATCCAAGTATACGACATCAACTGGTTTCCCCCATATCTACCCTGCTCATTACCTCAAAGAACTCCAGCAGATTTCTCAACTATGATTTCCCTTTCACAAAACCATGCTGATTCTGCTTGACTGTAATATGATTTTGTAGATGTCCTGCTACTACATCCTTAATGATGGACTCCAGCATTTTCCCAATGACAGATGTTAGGCTAACTGGTCTATTGTTTCCTGCTTTCTGTCTCCTTCCTTTCTTAAATAGAGGTGTTACATTTGTGGTTTTCCAGTCTGCTGGAACCTCTCCAGAATTCAGGGAATTTTACGACCCTAGGATGCATGCCATCGGATCCAGGGGACTTGTCCAACTTTAGTCCCATTAGTTTGCCTATTACTTTATCTCTAGTGATAGTGATTATTTTAAGTTCCCCCTCCCCTCCCCCCATAATAGCTCCTTGATTATCAATTATTAGGATGATTTTAGAGTCCTGAAGACCAATACAAAATATTTGTTCAAAGTCTCTGCTATTTCCCTGTTTCCCATTATTAATTCTCCAGTCCCATCCTCTAAAGGACCAATGTTTACGTTAGCTACTTGTTTCATTTTTATATACCTGTTGAAGCTCTTAATGTCTGTTTTTATATTTCTTGCTTGTTTACTTTCATATACTATTTTCTCTGTCTTTATCATTTTTTTAGTCATCCTTTGCTGGTTTCTAAAAATTTCCCAATCCTCTCACCTTCCACTGTCCTTCACAATATTGTATGTCTTTGTTTTCAATGTAATACCATCCTTTACTTTCTTAGTTAGCCAGCAATGGTTTATCCTTCTCTTATCATCTTTATTTCTCACTGGAATAAATCTTTGCTGAGAGTTATGAAATATCTCCTTAAATGTTTGCCACTGCGTTTCAACAGTCCCACCCTGTAATATATTTTCCCAGTCCACTTTAACCAACTCTGCCTGCATACCTTTGTAATTACCTTTATTTAAGTTCAGGGCACTAGTTTGAGACCTAGCTTTCTCACCCTCAACCTGAATTTGAAATTCTACCATGTTATGATCACTCATTCCAATAGGATCCTTCACTACAAGATCAATAATTAATCCAGACTCAGTACACATTTCCAGATCTAAAATCATTTGCTCCCTGGTTGGTTCCACAACGTATTGTTCCAAAAAAACCATCCCGCATACACTCTTGAAGCTAATCTATATTTTTCTCATGTGAAGGTTGTAAAACAAAAAAAATGTCTCTCTAATCTCTCCTGCCTTCCACCTTATCACAGACCTTCCCTTTTGCTCTTTCTTTCCCTCCTCCTTTCAGTGCTCCTTAAGATCTGTTCTTTTCGAACTATTGCCAGTTCTGAAACCTGAAACGTTAACTCTGTTTTTCTCTCCACAGATGCTGTCTGACCTACTGAGATTTCCAGCATTTTCTGTTTTAATTTCAGATTCCAGCATCCGCAGTGTTTTGCTTTTGAAAAAAAAATTTATTTCAGGTCATTGCTCAGGTTTTTCATGTGCTGTGGAAAGCACAACACTGAAAGCAATTTAGTCACCAAGGCAAGCTATTCCTTAAATAATAACTAATAATATCTGATTATTTTTCTTCAAACTCATCTATTTTGAATTTTGAAGCACATATGGGACTAGAAATTCGATTTTGGGTCATGGCGGATTTTTTCCGCCAAAAAAAACACTTTGACTCTTATATGCTTTCGAGGCCTGACATTTGGGAAAAAATGGGAAAAAAATGCGCCTGGCAGGAAAAATCGGCATTGCACGAGGATTTGCGGCACAAACTGCAAATTTTCTGCATCTTTTCTCTGAGGCAGTTGCCGCTGCGAGTTGGGCCTAGGGAGGGGAGAAAACACAAAATGTTTTCTTCCAAAAAACAAATAATAAAAAAATTGCAAAACATTCACAAGGCCCTTTTCTAGCGAATCGCTGCAAAAGGATTTAAAAATAAAAACTTTAACTTAACGTTTTTGCAGGTTTTGTACCGACCGCCGTTCCAAAGGCTGCACCGACAGGTTTTTCCTCAGCATTTTTTTTTTTCTTTTTACAGCCAAATATTGGGCGAAAGTGCTTTTTCCAGTCTTGCATGCCGGTGGTCCGCTCCCCAGCGGTATTTCAAAACTGCCGGTGCAAGACTTCAGGGAATTTCCCACAGCACCGTTTTCCATCCAAAATGGCGAAATACTACCAAAAAACCTGGCGTAAGGTTGGGCAATTTCCAGCCCATTTGTATATTAAGTCTTATTCTTGTGTGGTGATGGCTAGTATTAGCTCTGTTTTATTCAACCAGTTGTGGGAGACTGTAACATTTTGGGTCTGCATCAGATATGCTCTTGGCTTCAGAGACATCAGACTCTTCCATAAGTGGACCCCACCTCCATTACAATTAGGAGTTTTCATTTACAGCCAATATCTAGCCATATGATAGTGTGTACTGAATACTGTAATCTTGCTGTGCCTTCGTAGATTTGTTCTATCTTCAAGGTGAGCGAATAAAAACTCTAGTTAGACCAAAACCAACTGTATGCCAACAAGCTCATTTAGTTTACATGTAAGATATGAACTAGAATACATGTTTCTGTGAAATTTAATCTAATTGGAGAGCCTAGAGAACCTGGGGTGATTCTTAGGGCAGAGAAGATTAAGGGGAGATTTAAAAGAGGTATTCAAAACTATGAAGTGTTTTCATACAGTAAATGAGAACTGTTTCCACTGGCAGGAGGATCGGTAACCAGAGGACACGTATTTAAGATAATTGCCAAAAGAACCAGAGGGGAAATGAGGAGAACTCTTGATGCAGTTTGTTGTTATGAACTGGAATATGGTGGAATCAGATTCAGTAGTACCTTTCAAAAGGGGAATTGGATATATACTTGAAAAGGAAAAAAAATGCAGGGCTACGGGGAAAGAACACAATATAAATGCATGGCACAAGGATGAAAATTGTAACATTAAGGCATTGACGGACCAGGAGCTAATCAAGGTCAGCAAGCGCAGGGATAAACTGTATCAAGACAAAACTCATCGGATAGATTTTCCTCCTTGGCAAAAAATCAACAGATGTTTTGTGAAATAGGACTTCTTTCCACCCCATTGACATGGCCCTGATTGATTTCCCACGGCCAAGACTATCCTAGCAAGAGTCATGCCTCCATCAAGAAACCTGACCAGAGAACAGAGAGAAATTGGAGCAGAGCATGACGACTGACTGCTTCTGGGGTGGCTGAAGAGGAGCCATATATTCTTGTATCAAGTAAATATCCTGGGGTTGAGGGAATGTCATTGATCACCCTGGAATCAATTACATTACCCCCCCCCCCTTTGCCTGGATTAGAGTACATTTCCTTTTAAATTGACTCACACCAGCTTCAAATACATGGGTGTACTTGTCACTTGCAATCTTTTGACATCCTCAATTAGCACAATTCCCTCAGCTGCTGTGCTGCATTTGGGATGATATGATTGGCTGTTCTTGCCCTCTCATTCATTGTTGATCAATCAGCATATTAAAAATGAATTTATGACCTCAATTGCATTGTCTCAGATAGTCCTAGTGTACATATTTTGCACTGCCTTCAAGGCTTTAAGTTGTCATGTTATGTTTCCATAATGGGTCCCTTATTGTCTTACTCTTTGTAGGTTAATCTAAAGAGACATGTGTTCTAATTTTGAGGTCTCAATCAGCTCATCTGCCAATTTACATTTATTGCAGATCACCAAAATGCCTTTGCCCAGCATGAAAAGGCCTTGTATGACATTCATATCCTGTAGCAAGATGAACAAAACCATATTTGATCTGACTAATCACCCCCATGCTAATCTTTGCACTCTGTGTTTTTTTCTACCATCTCCACATTTTACTTTTTAATTAGATACCATTGCGCAATAATTTATATCCATTCATTTGGCAGAGGTTAAATTAGTTTCCCTGTGTTACTTTGTTCTTTAATCTGTGAATCCAAGGAGCTTTGGTTCCTAATGACTGGCTTGGAACATGGATCTTAATTGTAGTTCTTGTTGAGCAGGAGTTTGGGGAACAGGTGTTTGGCAATACCCCTGTATATGCTTTTCAACAGCAATATCTTTGAGAGTCAATTGAAGTGCCTCTGCAGGATTTGCTTTGTGCCAGCTTGTCTGCACAGATGCATTCTAAATGTACCAAATTTGATGAACAAGATATGGGGAGTTTCTTTCATACTTGCCAACAAGATATTGGTCTTTGATCCTCAGAGGTATCATATCCATTACTGCCATTTTGATGAGAGCTTTGAAACAGTTTGCCCAGGAAACAAGCAGATGCCCATGCAAATCTGGGTCCCATGATGCCAATAGGATCCCAATACAATGTTGATGTTAAGTGGCCTCACAGGTTGTCCTTATAGTGTAAGGAAGGAAGTTGTAATGAACCTTTAATAAAACACTAGTTCGGCCTCAACTGGAGTATTGTGTCCAATTCTGGGCACTGCACTTTAGGAAGGATGTGAAGGCCTCAGAGACGGTGCAGAATAGATTTACAAGAATGGCTCCTGGAATGAGGGACTTCAGTTATGTGGATAGACTGGATTAGAGCAGAGAAGGTTGGGAGGAGATTTGATAGAGGAGTTCAAAATCATGAGGGGTCCAGACAGAGTAGAGAGAGAGAAAGTGTTCTATTGGCAGAAGGGGCGAGAACCAGAGGACACAGATTTAAGGTGTTTGGCAGAAGAACCAAAGGTGACATGAGGAAACTTTTTTATGCAGCAAGTGGTTAGGGCCTGGAATTCACTGCCTGAAACAGTGATGGAGACCGATTCAGTTGTGACTTTCAAAAGGGAATTGGATAAGTACCTGAAAGAAAAAAAATGACAGGGCTACGGGGAAAGGGCAGGGGGAGTAGGACTAAATGAAGTGCTCTTGCAGAAAGCTGGCACAGGCTTCACAGGCCGAATGGCAGCCTCCTGTGCTTGAGCCATTCTATGATTCTATGAAGCTGCAGCCAACTAAAAAAGCTTTAAAAAGGTGCTTTTTTTTCCTTTCCAAGATATTCGCATCGCATTTATTGCCCATCCCTAATTGCCCTTGAAAAGATGGTGGCGAGCCACCTTCTTGAACTGCTACAGCCCTTATGGTGAAGGTACTCCCACAGTGCTGTTCGGGAGGGATTTCCAGGAATTTGAGCCAGAGACGATGAAGGAACAGCGATATATTTTCAAATCATAATGGTGTGTAACTTGGAGGGTAACTTGGAGGTGGTGGTGCTCCCTTGCGCCTGCTGCCCTTGTACTTCTTGATGGTCAAGGTCACGGGTTTTGGAGGTGCTGCTGAAAGAAGCCTTGGCGAGTTACTTCAGTGCATCTTGCAGATGGTACACACTGCAGCCACAGTGCGTCGATGTTGGATGGAGTGAATGTTGAAGGTGGTAGATGGGGTACTAATCAAGCGGGCTGCTTTGTTCTGCATGGTGTCGAGCTTCTTGAGTGTTGTTGGGAGCTGCACTCATCCAGGTAAGTGTCGAGTATTCACACTTCTGACTTGTGCCTTGTAGATAGTGGAAAGTCTTTGGGGTGTCAGAAGTTGAGACACTCACTGAAGAATACCCAACCTCTGACCTTCTCTTGTAGCCACAGTATTTATGTGGCTGGTCCAGTTAAGTTTCTGGTCAATGACCCTCAGGATGTTGATGGTGGAGGATTCGGCGATGGTAATGCCATTGAATATCAAGGGGTCGGTGGCTAGACTCTTGCTTGTTGTAGGTGGTCATTGCCTGGTAGTTGTCTGGCACAAATTTTACTTGCCACTTATCAGCCCAAGCCTGAATGTCGTCCAAGTCTTGCTGCATGTGGGCATGAACACTGTGCAATTATGAACGAACATCCCCACTTCTGACCTTATGATGGAGGGAAAGGTAATTGAAGATCCTCTGCGGGGTCGCTAAAAATGTAAATTGAATAAGTAATCCTGGTTATTAATGGAGATCTATGGCCTTTGTTAAGGCAACCTTTTAGGGCATATTTAAAGCCTCAGAAGGGGAACACCCACTTTTACAATTATACATAATAAAAACAGAAAATGCTGGAAATTTCAGCGGTTCAGGCAGCATCTATGGAGAGAAAAACAGAGTTAACATTTTGGGTTGATGACCCTTCGTCAGAACTGGCAAATGTTCGAAAAGATCACGTTCTTAAGAAGCACTGAAAGGGGAGGGGAAGAGAGAACAAAAGGGAAGATCTGTGATAGGGTAGAAGGCAAGAGAGATTAGAGAGACAAAAGAGACGATGGGCCGAATTGAATGGTAATACCAAGAGTTAGAAAAAGGTTAGTCTAGACAGAGTGTGAATGGTGGAGTAATGACCAGCTGCCATATTGATTCTTCAATAAGAAAAGCATAACACATTCTTCTCTTAAAAATATTTTATGCCAGATGTAGAATCGTCTGCCAAGTAATTCTAATAGGTATTCATATGTTCTGTGAAGGATCACAAAAGGATTGGTGTCACTATTTACAAAACACAATGCTTCATTATTGTTAATTATTGATGCTGTAGTTTTCTAGTCTATGCTAAGAAGAACATTGTGCTGCTAATAGTACATATATTGCGGTGATTCAATTTGGGCCATTAAGGGAGGTCAAGTAATGAACTCTTTTTAATTTCCTAATGAAATACATTATTACAGATATTGCTACCTCCACATTTTTACTGCAGAAATGACCAGCAAAACGACAAAGCCATTGTCTAATGGAGGAGTTCAAATTATGTAAACGCCAGGAAAAGTTTTACTGTGATTGTTATACATAGAAACATCAAAAGTGCATTCAAAAGAGTGTGTTTACAATGTCACTACCTATAGCCACCCAAGCACTTTTCGTCCCATTAGCTGCTTTTATTTCAGGCAAAGTGCTGTTCGTGGCACTGGCTGCAGATGTTTGGATCTTGTGCAATTAGCGTCAAAGCCAAAATAAAGTTTGCCAGATTAGCGAAGAACAGTAGTCAGAAAGATGCATTTTGTATTGGTTTCCGAACTGCCAGCCTTAGCAAATCACTGGCACATCAGGGGCTAGCAAACATGGCAGCATTGCAATATAAGCTGTGAATCAGAGCAAACCTGAAGCATTTTATACCCACTTTCTGAACTCCAAAATTAGATTACGGCATTGAAATTACTGCTTCATTTTTATTTCAATAATTTGTAATTACCCGTCTCCATTTTCTGTGGTGGCTTTGCTCTGATTTTGTCATGACAGTGACTGTCCGTGTGCTCAATGTCTTTGATACATGGTGACATTCACACAAGGGGATTAACAACTGTGACGCCATCACTGCAGGCTTATCAAGAAGTAAATCTAGAGCTGATTACCAGGAAATTCGGTGTCCAGTGCGTATTATAATACAATGATTTCTCATCAAGGAAAAATATATTAATAACTTCAGTGGAATTTTTTTCATTAATCGTTTCCAATCAGACGCTATAATTACTTTATCTAAGTAATAAAAGTCAGCATTTAAAGAAATTGGCATGTCAATCAGTTACTATGAGAATTAATTTGAAACTTTGCAGTGAATTCTTCCATTTAATTTTATTCTGCACTGAGCCAACTGCTCTCATCCAGAACTGTGGATGATGCCAGCCATACCGAAGATTTGAAGTAACAGAGTGGAATCAATCAGTGCAAGTCAAAATGCCTTTGCCATGGTAATCCACTGATAGCGCTTCTCATCACTTGGAAACTTGGGAGCCAACATTCATATTTAACTTGAGCAAAAAAACCTGGCGTGATTAAAAAGTGATGTAATGTCAATATAAAGTGCCAATAAACAGATCTGGTAGCCTGGGAAAATGTGAAGAATAAAGTCTTACATTTTCATTTTAATGGCCTCACAAAAGGTAATGAGTGCTGAACTCCTGCAGCATTCTGCAGGGTCAAATAACAATAAAGAAAAGAAAGACTTGCACTTATGTAGCTCTACTCACAACCACCAGACATCCCAAAGCACTTTACAGCCAATGAAGTATTTTTGGAGTGTAGTCACTGTTGTAATGTGGGAAACGCAGCAGCCAATTTGCACACAACAAGCTCCCACAAACAGCAATGTGATAATGACCAGATCATGTGTTTTTGTTATGTTGATTGAGGGATAAATATTGGCCAGGACACCGGGGATAACGTCCATGCTCTTCCTCGAAATAGTGCCATGGGATCTTTTATGTCCACCTGAGACTGGACCTCGGCTTAACGTCTCATCTGAAAGACGGCACCTCCGACAATGCAGCACTCCCTCAGCACTGCACTGGCGTGTCAGCTTAGATTTATGTACTCAAGTCCCTAGAGTGAGGCTTGAACCCACAAGGCGAGTGTGCTACCCACTGAGTGACAGCTGACAACAAAATCATAAAGTGAGTGTTTTACTTTGGGCCAGGCCTGGAATTAGTGATCTTCTGAATGGGGAAGGTTGCAATAGCCACAGTAGTGATTGCATAAAGTAGAGTGGAATGGTTTTCTGCCAGAGAGCATAGCCAAGAAGCACATAGGTCAGAGGAGGTGCTGGACCCACAGCAGATAGAGCTCGGGCAGTAGGTGTAATGCAACAGCCATTACTTGCATAAGATGGAGGGGACAGTACCTGAGGAGAGTCAAGTTCATCAAAGACTGTAGAAGAGCTAAGCAACGTGGACAGTGAAAACCAGCAGGGACACTTGGCTTCTTAGTTATAGAAACTTTCCAGGCATCCAAATGGGACATCACAGGATTCAGCTACTTTGTTGACTTTTGTCAGCTGCGGGGGTGAAGTCTCCTGTGGGGCTGTAATCGGGAAGTTATGCCCAAAATTACGTCCATTTGTGTGCCCATTTTGCCGCTGTCAATTTCTGCCTAAATGTCCTGCCAATTTCATCAGCATAAACAAGCAGAAATGAACATCAACAATTGGAGCCAGAAGAACTCACACCATATGTTGCTTCTTTCAGCATGAAAATTGAAGTTTGAAGTCATCTAACCATCATTCATACACATTCGGCACAGTGGGTGTGAATTGGTCAACGTCAGTAGCCAAAACGGGCTGATAGTGATGTGCTGGTCTATTTTTCCAGCAGGCCCAATTTTCATTTCCATTGATGTCATGGCGGAGCCATTACAATGATCCAGGTGGTCTATTTTAAAAACCAAATTGGTAGCATCACTCTAGGTTCGGGTGCAGGGATCGAATATGGGTGTAAAAGATCAACACAATTCAGGTGTATCATAAATACTTGTGTAGCACACATGCGCTCAAGTTTCCTCGATCTTTTATACCGGGTATTTGCTTTACCCTCCATTCTCCACCCCCCGCCCTGCCCCCTGCCAATTCTGTGTGTCTTTGGGTGAAAATACAGCGTAAATTCTACCCCCTCATATATCTATTATGTCCATTATGCCTTCCTAATGTATAAGGCTGCATGCCAGGAATATGCTCCTGGCTGGATCTGAAGGTTGTTGGTTTGAGTTCCACATCAGGACTTTTGCACATAACATAGTCCAATATTCTAATGCAAAACTGAGGGTGTATGCGTACATTATATAGAGAGGGGCTAGCTCGGAGCACTTAACATTTTTTTTACATTGATGCTTCTTCAGTTGGATAGCAGGAGAGCACCACCCATGTACCAGCTCCTTGAGTTATTTTGTACAGTTCATGCGTGAAGGACCATTGATGTACAGAATACTTTTCTGCGTACTTTATAGGCATGTGGAATTACTAGACTTGTTATGAAGATTTAAATAGTGATAATTACTGTGTGGCCCATTTCAAAACCGTATTGGGAGTATCACCTATGCCTCAACCAAGTGGTCATTATTCATGTACAAGCCGAGCAAATGCCAGCAACCTATTCAGTTATGTAGGGCATCATAGCTGAGCTAGCTTCTATCTTCACCTCAGTGAAATCCACTTTCAAGAAGGATTACATCGGATATACGGCACAGAAACAGGCCATTCGGCCCACCCAGTCTATGCCGGCGTTTATGTTCCACTCAAGCCTCTTCCCATCTTTCCTCATCTAAATATATCAGCATAACCCTCTAATCCCTTCTCCCTCATATGCATACAGTCATGTTGCAAATGTTTGAACAGTGACAAAATCCAAATATGTTAAATAAACCTGAGTATTTTAGCCTGTGTGCCAAAGCCTTATATACTTAGTGCAAAGACATGGATAAAATGTCATAGAGTGTTATCTGAAATTAAATGTAAGAAGAGTGTTTGGTAGAAAGCCGCCTTGTTATTTAGTTTTGCCACCCTTGACACCCACAGTGATGCTCGCTGAAAGTCACTGACCTCTGCCCCTTTTATGTTGCATCAACAATACTCCAACGCCAATCTGACACATGAGTGAAAAAGGGGAGAATAAAATAAGTGCACTCCATGCTGAAATTAAGCACAATTATCACTGGTCTGTGTCAGTCATTTAAAATAACAGTGGCTGCCTTAAAAGGAGTGCTCTCTGTTGCTGTGTGAATGAATGACAATTAGAACTTTGTGAGCTTCAGCAATATTGACCTCGGTTAGGGCTCAGTTAGAATACTGTGTCCCATTTTGGTCTCCTCATGTGGAAGGGAATATTGAGACTTTGGAAAGGCTGGAGAGGGATGACCAAGATTGATTCCCAGTTTAAAACACCTTAGTTACTTAGATAGGCTCAATGAGCTTGGTCTCCATACTTCAGAGAAATGTAGACTGAGAGATGACTTTGATCAAGATTTATAAAATAATGAAGGGACAAGATTGTGTTTATGCAGAACAATTATTTCAACTGTGTAGGATGGGGAGGACCAAGGGTAAAGCTTACATGCTATTTAAAGGCAGAACTAGGTTTGATGATAGGCGGTTCTTCTTATCCCAGAGAATAGGGAACCTATGGAAGAGGTTACCAACTCGCCCGGTGAATGCTGATTCGCTGTATTCCTTCCAATGAGAGCTGGACCTGCTTTTGGTTGGGGCAGAGATCACCTCATACTCGAGGTAGGTATCCTGTAACCTAAATCAGAGCTCTGAACTGGTTTTTGTAAAATCCTTACTCTACAGCATGAAACCACATGCGGCGCATTCTGGGCTCCTCAACTCTTTATTCACAGCACTCCACAAGTGATGACCCTGCGTGGGACCTCTCTTTATATACCTGGGAGATCAGGTAAGGACTGTCTCCCACAAGTTCACCCCTTGTGGTCAAGGTGTGCATCTAGGTTGTGTGTATACAGTAGTACAATGGTGTTACATTGTGGTTACGTACATGACAGTTTTGATGGGGGGTTGGAGAGGAATTTTAGATGTTTTCTGTAATTGACCTGGGTTTTGATCTTTTTTTGCCTCTACCCAGGAGAGAACATGGCTCCAGGTAGGTGGGGAGCAATGTTCCCTTTAAGCTGCGCAGCACTCTGGAGTGGTAGATACGAACGAAACCCACCACAGATATTTAAGGCTAGGAATTAGTAGTGTAAGTACTCTTTTAACGATGTGATCATTGTTCATTACTGCCAATCAACCTTTGACACTGAAAAGTAACTATTACAAGTGTGGAGTCTCATTCCTTCAGCTTTTGAATTTTTTTCAGGAAGATTTTAAAAATGTCACACAAATTAAAAAAAAAAATGTTTTCTTACCTTTCCTTTCTGTCTCTTTTTTGCTCTCTATGTTAATCTAATCTTTCACTTTATTCCTCTTTCTGCACCTGATTTGACAGTGAGTTCATCCCCTTTAATTCATCCTCCTTTTGAGTCCTTGAGCTGTATATTACCAAATCCTTAAACCTCATTGGTTAAGGAGATACCCTGGACCCAGATGCCCTTTTTCCCACACTGCGACGTTATCAGCAACTTTGTAGGAAAAATGTTTGAGCAGAAGGGTGCAGGGACCAGTCTAACTAATGGCAAATGCCATTCAATACCCAGCTACTGCAAATTCTGGCCCATTTTCTTTCAAAATACTTATTAGCAACACAATTTTGGTTAACTTCATGTGATGTATCAAGTTGACTCAGGTTGTCATTCACTTTCTCTTGGGTCAGAAGGTTGTTAATTTGAGTCCCAAACCAAAACTTGAGAACATATCCAGTCGGATACTCCAGTACAATACTGAAGCTATGTGGCATTGTCAGAGGGGTCGTCTTTTGGGTGATATTTTAAATGGTGATTCAGTCTCCCTCTTCAAATGGGCATTAAGCTGTGATGACAGATGGTAGGGTTGGTATTCTGGATGGATAAAACTAAATCGGCCAAAGTAATTCTTATTTCTTCATTTTAATTTTGATTCTCAGGTCACAGGAATGTATATGTTTTTTTCAAGTGTCTGGAGCATCAAAGATCGAATGAATCCTAATTATTTAGGAAAAGAATGTGCAACTTATATTTTGAGTACCTGAATATATTCCCCAACCTTGCACAACCTGCTTCTACCTCCTTCCCAAGCTCCACAAACAGGACTGCCCCGGTAGACTCATCAATTCAGCCTGTTCTTCCCCACAGAACTTATTTCTTCCTATCTCGACTCTATTTTTTCTCCCCTTGTCCACTTTATTCCCACCTACATCTGCAACTCCTCCGACGCCCTCCGTCACTTCAACAGTTTCCAGTTTCCCGGCCCCAACTATCTCCTTTTCACCATGGACGTCCAATCCCTTTACACTTCCATCCCCCACCAGGATGTCCTGATGGCGCTCTGCTTCTTCCTCGAGCAGAGGCCCAACCAGTCCCCATCCACCGCCACCCTCCTCCGCCTGACTGAACTTGTTCTCACATTGAATAACTTCTCCTTTAACTCCACTCACTTCCTCCAAATTAAAGGTGTTGCTGTGGGAACCCGCATAGCTATGCCTGCCTTTTCGTGGGATATGTCGAACATTCTTTGTTCCAGTCCTACTTGGGTCCCCTCCCTCACCTCTTTTTCCGATACATTGATGATTGTATCGGTGCCGTTTCCTGGTCTCGCCCTGAACTTGAAAATTTCATTCACTTTGCATCCAATTTCCATCCTACCCTCACCATCACATGGTCCATCTCCGACTCTTCCCTTCCCTTCCTCAACTTCTCCAGCTCCATCTCTGGGGATAGCCTTTCGACCAGTATCCACAATAAGCCCACTGACTCCCACAGCTACCTGGACTACACTTACTACCACCCTGCACTTGAAACAATTAAATCCAAACTGCCTGCTCATCTCTCTTCAAGCTTGAGACTATGCTTCTGGTTGAAGGGTTTGTGGTTAAGTAAAATAATTTAGTAGGATTCACTGTCATTCTGACTATTGACCTTCAAAGCACCATCCTACAAACCACAATTTATCCAAAACAGCTGCATCCTGACTGTCATTGTCCTGTTCGCCCATTATCCTTTTCTGTGCCACATTCCCATGGCTCTCCTTTCCCCAATTTATTGAATTCAAAATCTTTGCCATCATTTATAAATCCATCAAAAGCATCACCTCACTTTATGTCCTTCAACAATAACAATAGCAACAAATTGGATTTATATAGTGCCTTTAATATAGTGAAACATCCCAAGGCACTTCACAGGAGTATTAGAAGATTAAAAAATTGACTCCGAGCCGCATAAGGCGAAATTAGATATGAATGGAACCAGGCGAGTGCAGTCCCACCCAGCTGGACGATGGAGGAGAGGCGTTGGAGGAGGATAGAGTGGTCAACCATGTCAAAAGCTGTGAACAAGTCAAGAAGGATGAGGAGGGATTTGTCAGCTGTGGCTCAGTGGGTAACACCCTCGTCTCTGAATCAGAAGGTTGTGGGTTCAAGGGAGCAGGAAGTGAGTCTCATGGACAGGATGAGCTCAGAAAAATCATGAAGGGAGATCGGAGAGAAACTGGAGAAAGATCTGAGGTCAGGGCTAGGGAAGGGGGGGATCCTTAAAGGAAGTTTTGGCCCAGTGGTACAGGGGAAGGAAGGGAAGAGGCAGAGGTGGCCAATCAGATGGTCTTAATCATAGAGACAAAGATGTCCCTGAGCTCCTCGCCCTTATTGTTGGAGGTGAGGGTTTAAAAAGACAGTTAGCAGTGGAGAATAGAAGCCGAGATTTATCTTTACATTCCAGAGTGATTCTGGAATAGTGGGCAATTTTGGCAGACGAGAGCAGGACCCGATAATGCTTTATGTGGTCCAACCAGATTTGGCAGTGAATAGCTAAACCAGTTGGACTTAAGGGAGCGAAGATCACAGCTGTACCAGGGGGAATGGTCAGGGTGAGAGAGAGTAATTGTTTTAACAGGGACTAGGGCATCAAAGGTGGTGGTGAGGGTATGATTGAGCAGATTGGTAGCTGCAGAAATGTCATGGTGAATGGAGGACCAAAGGCTGGACAGTTGAGAGTTCATAAGAGCAGTTGTAAGAGAGTCGGGAGAGAGGTTTTTTCCAAGGACAGACACTGAAGGAGGTAGGGTTGTGGGGTGGGGGAGGAGAGGGGGGGGAGAGGGAGAATGTGGGTGGAGAGCGATATGAGGAAATGGTCAGAGATGGCCTTATCTGTGATTGACATGATGGAAGTAGCGAGGCCACGAGAGATGGCAAGGTCAAGGGGGTGGCTGTGAGTATGGGTTTGGGAGTTTACATGAAGGGAGAGATTAAGGGAGGATAGGAGGTGAGTGAACTCAGTGGAGAGAGAGCATGGTGAATTAAGATGTAGGTTGAAATCACTGAGGATAAGAAGTCATTCGATGCAGAGGCAGAGGGAGAAAAGCCGTGAAGAAATATCAGTAATAAAATGTTTATGGTACTTGGGCAGTAGACAACGAGAATTTTAAATGAGAAGTGAGAGGGATGGAATAAGGTGAGATGCTCAAAGGAAGAGAAAGTGCTGGAGGAATTGGGGGACAGACCAAGGTGTGATTTTCAGATGAGAGCCACACTGCCACCATGACGGTCTGAGCGGAATAAGTGGTGGAAGGTATAGCCAGGCGGGTAGGCTTCATTTAATGGTAAGGTGCCATCGCCCCTCAACCAAGTTTCCGTCAGGGCCAAGATGTCGATGCAATCATCCACGATAAGCTCAGCTCCATGTCCCAAACCCACTCCCACCAGTCTTCCCATGTTGGCTTTCTGTGCACACTCTGCCACCTCGGACCCACTCTATGAAACTGTCTCCCAAAATACCTTCACCTTGCTAATTCTCGTCCCAATTCAAAACTCTCTTCAAATCCTTTTTTTTCTACCATACCTTCAATTACTTCCCCTAACTCTTACACTGCTTTCTCCTTTGAACTACGTTGGAACAGTCATCACATTAAAAGTGCTGTATAAAATGTAAGTAGTTGTTGTTGAATCTTTAAAATTTTGAGCCATCTTGTCTCTCTCGTAAACATTCCCAGTTTCCTTCAGTTTCTTCTCATATATTAGGCCCCTAATCCCCGATATCAGATTAATTGACTTTTTCGTATGCTCTCGTAGCTAGGATGTTCCCAGAAATGTTGACTGCAGACCTGGTGGGGTTGAGCTTGTCCTTGACACTTCCTGCGACATAATAGTCCATCCCTTTGACTATACGCCTAAGATTTTGTTTGAATTCTGCTATTTTTTCTCATTTTTATTTCTAATCTCCTTTTTAGCACTAAATGCAATAAAGTAATTCTTGGTGACGATCAGCTCAAGGTGAATAGATGGATAGCGAACTGCTAAGTGAGTAAGAGACTGCAAAGAATTGTTATGTGACAATCATGTGGGATTTCAATATCCCAGAGGCAAAACTGGCCAGACAGGGATGACAAAAGCCAAAGGTGGAAGCTTACTCAATATAATACAGGAAATAATTGACTTCTTTAGTGCAAGTGAAGCTGGCTGCCAAGGTATATGTTACATTAGATTTAGTACCAGAGCTACTTAACAGATCAGAAATGGGATTTAGAAATCATTGTATTGTTAGTTTTGATATATTAAAGATCAAATTTAACAGATCATAATAAAAGTGCAAGGCTTTAGAGAAGCAAACATTGGAGCATTGAGAAGAGCTCCACAATGGGTTAAATGGAAGACTATGCTAAAAATAAAGAAGAAAATTGGATATTTTGTTAAGACTAATGGAATTGGAAAAAAAAGCATCGCCTCTTTGGGGTGGAGGGGAGGAGAGTGAGAACATAGTGGCTGTATCGGTCAAAAATAACCTGAAGGCTAAGAACAAGAATTAGAAAAGATACAAAGAAATAAAAAGTAGTAAGGACTGGGAGTCAATCAAAAGTCTGTTGAATTTAACAAAACGTAAGTATTGAAAGGGTAACAGGTCAATATAAAGGCAAATTGTTGTTCCAAAGCTAACTGAAAAGTAGGTAGCAAATTAAAGGCCAGATGAATTGTGTTAGGGATCACCTAAGTATATACATTATAAAGGATCGAGACAAAGCAGATTTGATGATTAATAGAATCTTTCAGAGGTTGACTGAAATGATGGATGAGGAAAATGTAGATGTAATTTGCTTGGATTTTCAGAAGATATTTGGCAAAGTACAACTGCTGCTATGTTACCAATTGCTAAGTGTACAAAAGGATTTGGACAATTAGGTTGATGGGTTAACAAATAGTAAATGGATTTTAATGCAGAAAAATGAAAGATAATGGACACTGCTGTATGAAATATGAAATGTACTCAATGTTCAGATGTCTGTTGGCAATTTTAGAAAAAGAGGATTTGGGTGTCATTGGAAAGAAAGGCTTGCATTTATATAGCGCTTTTCACAACCTCAGAACGTCGCAATGCACTTTACAGCCAATGAAGTAATTTTGAAGTGTAGCAACTGTTGTAATGTAGGAAATGCAGTCGCCAATTTGTGCACAGCAATGTGATAATGACCAGATACTCTGTTTTTTTAGTAACGTTGATAGAGGGATATTTATTAGCCATGACACTGGAGATAACTCCCCTGCTCTTTTTCGAAATAGTGCCATGGAATCTTTTACGTTCACCTAAGAGAGCAGACAAGAGTTTGGTTTAATGTCTCATCAAAGACACCACCTCCGCCAGCACATCACTCCCTCAGCACCCCACTGGAGTGTCAGCCTAGATTTTTATGCTCTGGAGTGGAACTTGAGCCCACAACCTTCTGACTTGGAGGTGAGAGTGCTACCAACTGAGCCACAGCTGACTCTAGAGGTGCAGCCTTATATCCAGTTAAAAGCTATACAGCTTGGATTGTCTCTCCTCATACTTCGAACCAAAATGCTGCAGATTTAGATACAATTTTGCTGTATCATTATTATTGTGCAGTATTTATATTATAGAATCATATAACCATAGAATAGTACAGCACAGGAGCAGACCATTCAGCTCATGGAGCCTGTACCAGCTCTTTCGAAGAGCAATCCAGTTAGTTCCACTCTCCCGTTCTTTACCCATTTCTCGCAATTTTTTCTCCTTCAAGTATTTATCCAATTGCCTTAAGAAGGCTACTATTTAATCAGTTTCCACCACCCTATCAGGCAGTGGATACCAAATCCTAACCACTCAGTGACTAAGAAATGTTTTCCTCGAGTCATCTCTGTTTCTTTTGCCAATCAATTTAAATCTGTACTCTCTGGTTATCAACCCTTCAGCCATTGGAAAGAGTTTGTCTTTATTTACTCTATCTAAATCCTTCATGGTTTTAAATACTTTATCAAATCTCCTCTTCGCCTAATTTGCACTAAGGAGAACAACCCCAGTGTTATGTATATAATAACTCGATAGACTCAATACTGTAAATGAAGACAGGTATAAACCTTGCTCTGCTTTATTTGGGCCCAAAGTGATTACATTACATGATGGCTTGCCTTTTATACCTGGGCCGCACACATGTGCATACAGCCCAATAACCTCCGACAGTGGTGCCATCTGGTGGCGAGTAACCCCAAGCATACATACATGACAATATCCCCCTTTAAAGATATTAGTAACAGTCTTTTTACAAATTGAGATGGTCCGGGGCTTTCCGCTCCCCAGTTGATCGTCTCAGTTCAACTCCAGCCTTGGGCAAGTGTTCTGAGTCTGTTATGACTGGGGGTTGGGTAGCCGATCTGATGGGAGTGGCAATGACCATGTCAGGGATTGAAAGTCCAGATTCATTGATGACAGCGGAGTCCTCTGATGATGGAGGGTAGGTTGGTTGGTCACTGATTGTGTCTTCGTCAGACTGTTCCGGTTCATCAGTGTGCCGCAGCTTTATCTGATCAACATGTTTCCTGCATGTTTGCCCATTCTTGAGCTTGACAAACATTCTGTTACCATCCTTAGCCGTAACAGTACTGACGATCCACTTGGGACCTTGACCATCATTTAGTACATACACAGGATCATCAACAGAAATGTCATGTGACACAGCAGCGCGATCATGATACCACTGCTGACTTTGACATCTGTATTCAACATGATTGTTCAAGCCAGGGTGGACAAGAGAGAGCGTGGTCTTGAGACCTCTGTTCATCAATAGTTCAGCAGGGGGGACCCTGGTAAGGTTGTGGGGTCTTGTCCTGTAACTAAGCAATATGCATGACAAGTGAGTCTGCAGTGAATCTTGAGTTACACGTTTCATACTCTGCTTGATGGTTTGGACAGCTCGCTCTGCTTGACCATTGGATACGGGTTTGAATGGTGCTGACCTCACATGTTTCATAATATTGAGTTTCATGAGCTCTTGAAACTCCAGATTAGTGAAACAAAGTCCGTTGTCGCTTACAATGATGTCGGGCAGACCATGAGTGGCAAACATGACACGAAGGCTCTCAATGGTAGCTGTGGATGTACTGGATGACATGATTATACACTCTATCCACTTTGAATATGCATCCACCACAACTAAAAACATATTTCCCAGGAAGGGAAGTGCAAAGTTGATGTGGATCCTGGACCATGGTTTAGATGGCCACGACCACTGATTCAGCGGCGATTCTGCTGGTGCTTTACTTAGCTGCATGCAAGTGTTGCACTGATGCACACATGATTCCAGATCAGAGTCAATTCCAGGCCACCATACATTCCTGGCAATGGTTTTCATCATGACAATACCGGGATGAGAGCTATGTAGATCATGTACAAATTTCTCTCTGCCTTTCTTCGGCATAACAACACGATTACCCCACAGTAAACAATCTGACTGAATAGAGAGTTCATCTTTGCAATAGTTGTAAGGTTTGATCTCATCACCCATTTGCTTGGGTATGGCAGACCAATCACCACTACGGACTCAATGTTTCACAACCGATAATATCGGGTCCTGGCTGGTCCAGGTCTTAACTTGTTGAGCCGTGACAGGGGTTCCTTCACTTTCAAAAGCATCTGTAACTAACAGTAGGTCTGCAGGCTGTGGCGTCTCTACCTCCAGTGTTGGCAAAGGCAGACGGCTCAGTGCATCAGCACAATTCTCGGTGCCAGGTCTATGGCAAATGCCATAATCATATGCAGATAATGTCAGCGCCCACCTCTGGATGTGGGACGAAGCATTGGTCTTGATACCTTTGTTTTCCGAAAACAATGAAATGAATGGCTTGTGATCTGTTTTTAACCCCATACACACAGGCTAATGCTTCTTTTTCAAACAATCCTGTAGGCTCTTTCCGCCTTTGACAAATGTTTAGAAGCATACTCAACAGATTGTAGTTTACCTGACTCATTAGCTTGTTGGAGCACGCAATCAACTCCATATGACGAAGCATCACAGGCCATTACTAGAAGCTTACACGGATCATAATGTAGCAGCAGGTTGTTAGAGCAAAGCAGATTAGTAGCTTTCTCAAAAGCTTTATCTTGAGACGCACCCCAAACCCAGTTGTCGCCTTTTCTTAGCAGCATGTGCAGTGGCTCTAATGAAGTGCTCAATTTAGGTAGGAAATTACCGAAGTAGTTGAGTAGACCAAGGAACGAATGCAGCTCCGTCACATTCTGAGGCTTGGATGCATTTTTGATGGCCTTGGTTTTCGCGTCCGTAAGCCTGATGCTGTCAGCAGCAATTTTCCTCCCCGCGAATTCGACTTCTGGTGCCATGAAGACGCATTTCGAACGTTTCAGTCTGAGTCCCACTTTGTCCAGACAATGTAGAACCTCTTCCAGGTTGTTCAGATATTCGGTGGTGTCACGACCTGTGACCAGAATGGCATCTTGGAACACGATGGTTCTAGGGACGGATTTCAGTAGACTATCCATGTTCTTCTGAAATATGGCTGCAGCCAAGCGAATTCCGAAAGGACACCTGTTGTATATAAACAGTCCTTTATGAGTTTTGATGCACCTAAGTATCTTCGACGTTGTGACCAGCTCCTGTGCCATGTAGGCCGGCGTCAGATCCAGTTTGGTGAATGACTTCTCCCTGGCTAGCGTTGCAAACAGGTCATCAGCCTTCGGTAATGGGTATTGATCCTGTTTCAAAACTCAGTTGATCGTAACCTTATAGTCTCCACAAATTCTGACAGTGCCATCACTCTTCAACACAGGAACAATGGGGCTTGCCCATTCGTTAAATTTGACCGGTGATATGACTCCTTTACGGTGGAGTCTGTCCAGTTCAATTTCGACCTTCTCCCTCATCATGTATGGAACCGCCTGAACTTTATAATGGACAGGTCTTGCATCCGAGTCCACGTGGATCTACACCTTGGCTCCCGTGAAATTGCCGATGCCTGGTTCAATCAGCAAGGGGAACTTGCTCAGCACTTGAGCACATGAAGCATCTTCCTCTGACGACAACGCTTTGATATTGTTCCAATTGTATTTGATTTTTTCTGGCCAATTCCTGACAAACAGCATTGGACCATTGCCTGGAACAATCCATTTTGGTAAATCATGAACAGCACCATCATACAACACCTTGACTACTAATCACCATTATGAGTTCTTTAGTGTAGGTACGCAACTTGGCATTGACTGGACTCAGCTTTGGCCTTACAGCCTTAGTATCCCACAGCTTGTCGAATGTCCTCTGGCTCATTATTGATCGACTCGCACCCATGTCTAATTCCATCGGTACCGGCACACCGTTAAGTTTCACCTTAATCATTATCGGTTGGTTCTTTGTTAGGAACATAGAAACATAGAAAATAGGTGCAGGAGTAGGCCATTCGGCCCTTCGAGCCTGCACCGCCATTCAATGAGTTCATGGCTGAACATGCAACTTTAGTACCCCATTCCTGCTTTCTCGCCATACCCCTTGATCCCCCTAGTAGTAAGGACTTCATCTAACTCCTTTTTGAATATATTTAGTGAATTGACCTCAACAACTTTCTCTGGTAGAGAATTCCACAGGTTCACCACTCTCTGGGTGAAGAAGTTTCTCCTCATCTCGGTCCTAAATGGCTTACCCCCTTATCCTTAGACTGTGTCCCTTGGTTCTGGACTTCCCCAACATTGGGAACATTCTTCCTGCATCCAACCTGTCTAAACCCATCAGAATTTTAAACGTTTCTATGAGGTCCCCTCTCATTCTTCTGAACTCCAGTGAATACAAGCCCAGTTGATCCAGTCTTTCTTGATAGGTCAGTCCCGCCATCCCGGGAATCGGTCTGGTGAACCTTCGCTGCACTCCCTCAATAGCAAGAATGTCCTTCCTCAGGTTAGGAGACCAAAACTGTACACTATACTCCAGGTGTGGCCTCACCAAGGCCCTGTACAACTGTAGCAACACCTCCCTGCCCCTGTACTCAAATCCCCTCGCTAGGAAGGCCAACATTCCATTTGCTTTCTTAACCGCCTGCTGTACCTGCATGCCAATCTTCAATGACTGATGTACCATGACACCCAGGTCTCGTTGCACCTCCCCTTTTCCTAATCTGTCACCATTCAGATAATAATCTGTCTCTCTGTTTTTACCACCAAAGTGGATAACCTCACATTTATCCACATTATACTTCATCTGCCATGCATTTGCCCACTCACCTAACCTATCCAAGTCGCTCTGCAGCCTCATAGCATCCTCCTCGCAGCTCACACTGCCACCCAACTTAGTGTCATCCGCAAATTTGGAGATACTACATTTAATCCCCTCGTCTAAATCATTAATGTACAGTGTAAACAGCTGGGGCCCCAGCACAGAACCTTGCGGTACCCCACTAGTCACTGCCTGCCATTCTGAAAAGTCCCCATTTACTCCTACTCTTTGCTTCCTGTCTGACAACCAGTTCTCAATCCATGTCAGCACACTACCCCCAATCCCATGTGCTTTAACTTTGCACATTAATCTCTTGTGTGGGACCTTGTCGAAAGCCTTCTGAAAGTCCAAATATACCACATCAACTGGTTCTCCCTTGTCCACTCTACTGGAAACATCCTCAAAAAATTCCAGAAGATTTATCAAGCATGATTTCCCTTTCACAAATCCATGCTGACTTGGACCTATCATGTCACCTCTTTCCAAATGCACTGCTATGACATCCTTAATAATTGATTCCATCATTTTACCCACTACCAATGTCACGCTATAATTCCCTGTTTTCTCTCTCCCTCCTTTTTTAAAAAGTGGGGTTACATTGGCTACCCTCCACTCGATAGGAACTGATCCAGAGTCAATGGAATGTTGGAAAATGACTGTCAATGCATCCGCTATTTCCAAGGCCACCTCCTTAAGTACTCTGGGATGCAGTCCATCAGGCCCTGGGGATTTATCGGCCTTCAATCCCATCAATTTCCCCAACACAATTTCCCGACTAATAAGGATTTCCCTCAGTTCCTCTTCCTTACTAGACCCTCTGACCCCTTTTATATCCGGAAGGTTGTTTGTGTCCTCCTTAGTGAATACCGAACCAAAGTACTTGTTCAATTGGTCCGCCATTTCTTTGTTCCCTGTTATGACTTCCCCTGATTCTGACTGCAGGGGACCTACATTTGTCTTTACTAACCTTTTTCTCTTTACATATCTATAGAAACTTTTGCAATCCGTCTTAATGTTCCCTGCAAGCTTCTTCTCGTACTCCATTTTCCCTGCCCTAATCAAACCCTTTGTCCTCCTCTGCTGAGTTTTAAATTTCTCCCAGTCCCCGGGTTTGCTGCTATTTCTGGCCAATTTGTATGCCACTTCCTTGGCTTTAATACTATCCCTGATTTCCCTTGATAGCCATGGTTGAGCCTCCTTCCCTTTTTTATTTTTACGCCAGACAGGGATGTACAATTGTTGTAGTTCATCCATGCGGTCTCTAAATGTCTGCCATTGCCCATCCACAGTCAACCCCTTAAGTATCATTCGCCAATCTATCCTAGCCAATTCACGCCTCATACCTTCAAAGTTAGCCTTCTTTAAGTTCTGGACCATGGTCTCTGAATTAACTGTTTCATTCTCCATCCTAATGCAGAATTCCACCATATTATGGTTACTCTTCCCCAAGGGGTCTCGCACAACGAGATTGCTCATTAATGCTCTCTCATTACACAACACCCAGTCTAAGATGGCCTCCCCCCTAGTTGGTTCCTCGACATATTGGTCTAGAAAACCATCCCTTATGCACTCCAGGAAATCCTCCTCCACTGTATTGCTTCCAGTTTGATTAGCCAAATCTATATGCATATTAAAGTCACCCATTATAACTGCTGCACCTTTATTGCATGCACCCCTAATTTCCTGTTTGATGCCCTCCCCAACATCACGACTACTGTTTGGAGGTTTGTACACAACTCCCACTAATGTTTTTTGCCCTTTGGTGTTCTGCAGCTCTACCCATATAGATTCCACATCATCCAAGCTAATGTCCTTCCTAATTAATGCATTAATCTCCTCCTTAACCCACCTCCTTTTCCTTTTATTCTATCCTTCCTGAATGTTGAATACCCCTGGATGTTGAGTTCCCAGCCCTGATCATCCTGGAGCCACGTCTCTGTAATCCCAATCACATCATATTTGTTAACATCTATTTGTACAGTTAATTCATCCACCTTATTACGGATACTCCTTGCATTATGACACAAAGCCTTCAGGCTTGTTTTTTTAACACCCTTTGTCCTTTTAGAATTTTGCTGTACAGTGGCCCTTTTTGTTCTTTGCCTTCCATTGTTCTTTACAATCCATACATTTCCTCCTCTGGTATCTTGGATTGCATATCCAAATCCGCGCTAAACTGGTCATCATCCTCCACATGGTTTGTCGCAGCACGCTTGCTCAGTTGCGGACACATGCGCTGGAGATACCCCATTCTCGAACAGTCTTTACAAATGTACTGTTTAAACCGGCAAGGATGAGGCCAATGATTGCTCCCACAATGCCAACACAGTGAAATCGGATTCATTCCCATTGACAGACTTTGGGCAGCCACAGGTTTCACATATGCAGTTGAGTAGGCCCTGCCATATGCAGCTCTGCCAAATGACGATACTATCTTGTCTACAGTACTTGCCGAGTTCTGATTTTTCAGTGATATTTGCTTTAAGTTTTTGTCCGTTATCATGCATGCCTGGGCAATCGTGATGGCCTTGCTCAAATCCAGTGTCTCCACGGCGTTAGTTTACGCAGGATCACCTCGTGGTTGATGCCGATTACAAAGAAGTCCCGCAACATGTCTCCCAACGCATTTTCAAACTTACACGGTCCAGCTAGACGTCTTAAGTCAGCAACGAATAACGACACATCCTGGCCCTCAGAACGAACGTGTGTGTAGAATTGATATCATGAGATAATGATGCCGCCTTCTGGTTTGAGATGGTCACGTACCAGAACACACAATTCCTCATAATCCTTGTCCATTGGACTTGCAGGCGAGAGAAGATTCTTTATGAGTCCATAGATTTTCGGACCGCAAAACGTGAGGAAGACCGTCCTGCGCCTAACTGCGTCAGTGGGTTCCTCCATTTTGTTGCCCACAAAGTACTGGTCCAGGTGAGCTACAAAATCTGCCCAGTCCTCTCCCTCCATGAATCTCTCCAGAATTCCAATTGTGCTCATTTTTGCATGGGAAGGTTCTGAAGTTACCTCGTCGCCAAATGTTATGTATGTAATAATGCGATAGACTGAATACTGTAAATTAACACAGGTACAAACCTGGCTCTGCTTTATTAGGGCCCAAAGTGACTACATTACATGATGGCTTGCCTTTTATACCTGGGCCGCACACACGTACATACAGCCCAATGACTTCCAACAGTGGTGCCACCTGGTGGCTCGTAACCCCAAGCATACATACATGACACCCAGCTTCTCCAGTCTATCCACGTAACTGTAACCCTTCATTCCTGGAACCATTGTCATAAATCACTTCTGCAAAACTTTCACATCCTTTCTAAAGTTTGGTGCCCAGAACTGGACACACTAATCCAGCTGGGGCAGAACTAGTATGTTATATATGCTTAGCATAACTTCCTGTTTTTTGAACTCAATGCCTCTATTTATAAAGCCCAGGATCCTATATGCTTTAGTAACTGCTTTGTTGTCCATTCTTGCCAACTTAAAAGATTTGTGCATAAACACCCCCAGGTCTCTCTGTTCTTGTACCCCCTTTCAAAATTGTACCATGAGCAGGTATTGTCTCTCCTCATTCTTCCGATCAAAATATATCACCTCACACTTCTCTTGTGTTGAATTTCATCTGCCCGCCCATTCCCGCAACCTGTCTAACTCCTCTTGAAGTCTATTACTATCTTCCTCACTGTTTACTACCCTTCCAAGTTTTTTGTCATCTGCAAATTTTGAAAATTGTACCCCCAAGTCCAGGTCATTAATGTATATCAAAAACAGCAGTGGTCCCAGTACTGAACCCTGGGGAACACCACTCTATGCCTCACTCCAATCCAAAAAACAGCCATTCACCAAAATTCTTTGCTTTGTATCCCTTAGCCAAATTCGTATCCATGCTGCTACTGCCTCTTTTAACCCCTGGGCTTTAATTTTTCTAACAAACCTATTTTGTGGAACTTTATCAAACGCTTTTTGAAGGTGTATATACACAACATCAACTGCACTGCCCTCATCCACCTCACTGTTACCTCATCAAAAAACTCACAAGTTAGTCAAACACAATTTGACGCTAATAAATCCATGCTTGTCCAAGTGGCTGTGAATTATCTCCCGGATTATTTTTTCTAAATTCTTCCCACCACTGACATTAAACTGACTGGCCTGTAGTTGCTCAGTTTATCTTTCTGCCCTTTTTTGAAAAAGGGAGTAACATTTGCAATCCTCTAGTCGTTTGGTAACACCCCTGTATCTAAGCAGGATTGGAAGATTGTGACCAGCACCCCAACAATTTCTACCCTTACTTCGCTCAGCCACCTCGGATGCATCATATTTAGACCTGCTGACCAATCCACATGAAGTACTGCCAGGCTTTCTAGCGCCTCCTTTTCATCAATTTTTAGCTCATCCAGTATCCCAACAATCTCCTCATTTACCATAGCATTGGCAAAGTCCCCATCCTTGGTAAACACCTTCCTTGACAAAGTATTAATTTAGTAACTCAGTCGTGCCTTCTGCCTCCACCAATAAATGTCCATTTTGGTCCATAATCGGCTCCACCGCTTCTCTGATAGCCCTTTGACTGTTAATATGCCTCTGGAAGACCTATGCATCTTACTAAAAATGTATGTATGTGTACATTTCCTGTTCACAAACTTCATTTCTTGTTATCATAATTTTTGTCATTTTTATGACAACATTTAACATTGAACTTCCTTATGTGAACATTTAAAATTGAATTTCCTTATGTAAATAGTTGCTTGTTCCCATTGATGAACCAATCAAATCACTCAAAATGCTTTTTCAAATAAATTTTGACTAACTTTTTTCTTTATCTAAACTTTGTAAGGGTAGAAATTAGTCTGGGTCTGTTCTTGGGCTAAGTTACTTTATCTTATTCCTTTCTTTCCTAAATTCTTTGTAATGGTATAAATGCCTGTTTTGACTCCAATTTCTCCAACAGTCACCTTACTAATCTCTAGAACTCACCATGAATAAACTCCTAACCATCCAAAACTCCTCTGCTCATATCCAATATTGTACTAAGTTCCGCTCACCTTCAGTACCCATCCTTCCTGATATCTGTTGGCTTCCCATCTCCCAGTCCCTTGGCTTTAAAACTCTGCTCACAATTTCAAATACCTCCTTGCTCCACCTGACTGCTGCAATTTTTATCAACCCTCTGGTCATCACCCACCCACTTTTCTTCCCTTCTGACCTTACTCTCATGGCTTGGATTTTGTCATCAGCGGCGAACGAACAGCTCTCGCCATTCATTACACTTGCCCACAGTTTTTCTGTGAACTCTTGCAGTGCGACTTGTATTGGAGACCCAAAACAGTGTGGCACCCTTTACAGGGATTCTGGGACCTGTATGAAAAGGGCAGGCAACGGCTTGTCTCCTCAACCAATCAGATTGAAGAATCCTTACTGAGAAATGCAGAGTCTAAACCAGGATGTGTAAGTTAGAATATTAATTTAAGCCAAATCATTTACAGGAGTGGAAATAAAGGGCTCAATTTTAGCCAGGAGTCGCTCCGTTTTTTTTTGAGTAACTTGGTTTTTCTGGCGTAACATAAAAATCCCCATTTTTCCCAATCAATTTACACCAACTGAGTTAGTAATGATTTTTTTAGGTTAGTTTTTTTTCTCAAAAGTGGGCGTTACCAGCCACCTACGCCAGTTCTGCCCATTTAGGCTACTTTGGCAAGCTTATCATTACTCCAAATCTACTTCGGCCAGCGTATGTGGCCACTTCAGAAAACCCTTGCATAGAGTTAAAGAAATCGGCGCAGGTAGGTACATCAGAGGCCATTCGACCTGGGATAGGGGCAGGAAGCGGAGAGGACCTGCACCGAAATCACTAAGCCTTACAAACCACCAAACCTTGCAACAAAACCTTGAATGATAGACTGCGTAAAAATAGAAACTTGACACTGCAAAAAACATTTGCTCAACCTGACGATAGTGAGGGCAACCAGTACCTTAAAGGAAAAAGATATTCCAGTCCTCAGCCTTTATCTTCAAGCACAAACAAATTCACCATGATACTCTGTCATAAACTATAGGGTAAACTCAGCAGTCCCACACTCTCAGCCATGCTCATAGGGTTTCCTTTGGGTTTTCTTTGAGTAAAGCCTGGAGGCCACTTGGCCAGGGCTAGGGGTGGGCAGGAGGACTGATAGTCCTCCTGCCCGCACCCAGCCCTGGCCGAGTGGCCTCCCAGTGTGATTGATCTCTTAGAAATCACACCAGAAGGCCACTTGGCCAGGGCTAGGGGCAGGCAGGAGAACTGATCGTGCTCCTGCCTGCCAGTGATATCTATCAGTTCTCCTGCCCGCCCCTGGCCCAACAAAGGAGTAGAATAAATGAAGAGAACTTTACCTGAAGGAGCCCATCGCTATGCTCTGAAAATGAGAGAGACCTACTATTGTTGCAGACTCGCAGCGCTAATGCTCATGCGTGGACATTACTGGCAGACTCCACTGTCCATGTGCAGATGTCCCGGCACAGTTTTCGGTGCAGAACGCTGGCTCCACCCTCGACTCGACTGGCCACGCTGCGTGACTGTAGTGAAGAGGCCGGACAGCGGCCAAAGTGGCAACAAAATTTTTCGGTGCACCTTGTAATGCAGATAAATGGCACAACTCCAGTAAATGCACCGAAAAACAGGCTCGGCCAAAATTGAGGCCAAAGAGAGGGGAAGAAAGATGGGATTAAGAGAAAGAGAGAAAAGAGACAGAGAAAAAAACCCAAAAATGTTTGAGTTAAATTTTAAAATCTGAAAGAATGAGACTCCACACTATTAAAAGTAAATGTTCAGCACCAGAGAGGTTGTTTCATAGTAATTAAGACTTATCACCAATGTTCTGTCTAATTTTCGTGGTACCACGTGACTGGGTGGGTTCCCCGGAGCGCTGCATGGCCATGAGGCTTGCAGGGAATGTTGCTCATCATGCTGTTAAAATTAACTTACACTTGAATGGACAAGCCCTGACTTTTTCTAGCATGTTTAGTGGGTATTTTGTGGGTAAGTACCACAAATTCACACCCTTCCATGTAAGTCTCTCGGCGAGGTACTTTCATCGCAAAACTTCTGGAGGAATAGGACATTTCGTACAGCAACTTCCCGATATCTGCATTTAACTGCACATGTGCAATTGCTGGAATTTGCCATCCAATTTACTCCTTAATAATGGTGAATGCTGATAGCCTCACCATTATTTTTACTGCAAAATGGGAGCCAATATGACTTTCTCTTTTCTCCATTGTTGGCACCAGAGCCTTCCAACACTGAAGATCTGTCACTTGTCATCCCACTTTCAGAAGCCTCCACAAAACCTACCTCTTTGACTGTGCCTTCCACCCATTATTTCTTTCCCACTTTCTGCTTGATGTTCTCTTTGACTTCCAGTAAAGCGCTTTAAGAAGTTTTGTAACAGAAAACACTACACAAGTGTCAGTTGTTGATGAGGATGAGAACAGCTGTGAATATTGTTTTCAATACATTCAAGAATTTGTTGACTATGTTATCATTAAAATCCCTTTTGGCATGGTTCAACAGGTCATCTTGTTAATATAATGTAATTGAATCAAATTTAGGTGGCGGTCGAGGCCAAATCAACTAACCATTTCTACAAAGAGGTAGTTTATGATTGAGCATGATAATCGATCAACAGATTTTGAAAACTCAGAAAGATTCATACACTGTACAAGCATTGGCCCGGATTTTGCTGTATTGGTAATGGTGAGGCGGTCAGTGCTCACCGTTATGACAGGGTAAATCTGACAGCAACTTCTGCAATATGCACATGCTCAGTTAAACAAGGAAATCCAGAAGTTGCTGTCAGAAATACCCTACTCCTCCACAGGATGCATTGTTGCAGTCCTCGCTGATAGACTCGGCATTGAAATCACTGTAATGGCGTGAACTTGTGGTTCTTACCCACGAGTTCCGCAATAAAAACGACTGAAAAAGTTAGGGCTGGTGCATTCAGGAGTAAGTGAATTTTTAACAACATAATAAGTGATAAATACTACTGAACAACCGCTGTGGCTCGAAAATTAAATTTTATAAATATAGAGGCTCACTCCCTCGAAAGCAAATTAATTTAGCAGATTTTTAAATATATATATTAGATTTTCACTTTTATCACCATTTGTATGTCCCAATCTTTATTTTGCTTCCTGTAAAATGATTTAAATCTAATTTATATTTACTGTTTTTTTACTTCTTGGTTTGTAGTCTGTGTGTCTCAGTGTGGATACTTCAATCTGATTGGTTGAAGAGTCTCACTTTTGCTTGCCTTACTCACAGATGCAGCAGATGCCAGATTAACACAAATCTCCGCTGACAAGCCTGTAAAAATTCTGTGGGTAACTGTCAATGAGATGAACAGCAAAAGCTGTATCTTCACCACTGAGAGGATAATCCAGGCCATTATCTTATGGGGTTAGGTGTGCAGATGTTTTGCAGACCAAGACTTTGCAAAAAGCATAAATAAACAAACTACAAATGCTGAAAATCAGAACATAAGTTTCTGGAAGATCTGCCAGCATTTAGAATGAGAAAAGATCAGTTACTGCTGCAAATGTATACCTTTGTCAGAACTGGAAACTATTTTATTTTTGAAAAGACTACTTCAGATTTACCCCTTTGAAGAATATTTTGTTACCTTGAATAATAAATCATTCACTCGACTGCTGTTACGATATTGCCTATATCTTCAGTGCTGAGCTATAGTGACACCATCTGATGTTTTCCTGAATGGTGCCAAATGAAATTCAAATGAAGAGTTCTTTTACTTCCTTTATGGCATAGTTACACACTCACACACACTCACTCACTCACACGCACTAACAGTAACACTTTCTAAGAAGGCAACGGTCATTTTCTGGTGGAGTAGACACCCAAAAAAGTTCTTCCAATTCAGCTGACACACAGCACCTGAGTTTTATTTGGGAGGTGTCGGGGGATAGGTGGGGAGGTGGTGGGTGGAATTAGAGCCTCTCTTGTGCAACACTGACAATTTCACTAAACTAAGATCTTGTTATACTATGATTTTCATGCCAAATTTATACCATTGGTGTCAAAGAACAGATAAATCTCAATCTGATCTGATTGCTCCAGTTGGAGCTAACATGGTGCCCAAGGATCCAATGTATCATGACTTTTATTGCAACTGTGCCAGGAACACTTGAATTATTGGGATGGTACACAAGTAAGATGATTAAATTGGAGCATGGTTAACTAAAATCAGCCAAAAGGAGGCTGCGTCGCTGATGTAATTATAAATCAGAAATTCGGGTCCCGACACCATTGAGCCCTCCCCTTTCTTCAGGACAGGGGCACCGGAACCAAAGTGCCCCCATATCTTATCCACTTATGTGAGAGAAATGATTTTTATTTCTTTTGTTGATTTTTTAAAACTTGCACTCTTGCAATACTAGAATTGGCGTGTAAAAGGTTAACTCGTAAAGCTACACACTGTGTTCGCTTCATGAAACTGTCACGAGCTGAAATATTTTGTCGATGAGATTTTCTTAAGAACAGGGTGCTAGGCAACTAAAAATGTTCGAGAAAGAAAGAAATACTTGCATTCATATAGCACCTTTCACAAGCACTGGATGTCCCAAAGTGTTTTACAGGCAATTAAATACTTTTTGAAGTGTTGTAATGTAGGAAACACGACAGCCAATTTGCCCACAGCAAGCTCCCACAAACAGCAACGTGATAATGACCACATAATTTGATTTTTTGTTATGTTGATTGAAGGATAAATATTGGCCAGGACACCAGGGATAACTCCCCTGATCTTCTTTGAAATAGTGCCATGGGATCTTTTATGTCCACTTGAGAGAGCAGACAGAGCCTCAGTCTCATCCAAAAGACGGCGACTCCGACAGTGCAGCACCACCTCAGCACTGCACTGGAGTGTCAGCCTAGATTTTTGTGGTCAAGTCCCTGGAGTGGGACTTGAACTCGCAACCTTCTGACTCTCAGGCGAGAGTGCTACCCACAACTGACACTAGAGAAACTGAATCTAAAGGTAACAGAAATGTTGAGAAGGGTTACAGTGCCAGTGAGGGTGAGTTGATGTTGAGAAGGACATTGTTGTGAAAATCGCAGTAAGTAGTCTTGGTGATGGGGTTCGAAGCTCAGCTCAGGGTTGAACAGGATTATCTTATTTCAGCCTGAATGAGCAGGGTGTCACAGTTTTAGATTTTTACACTCGATATTCTCTCGGGGTCTCAAATCATCGGTTACTACCTGAAGGGCTAGAATTTCCAAAAAATCCGCCAGTGCCGGATTGCCGCCCAAAATATCGTAAGATTTTAAAATTACTGGAGACGAAAAATTCCACGAAAAGGGAAAAAATTCCACCAGGCGAAAAAAAATGCACCTTCTCAGAGGAAAACGCAATATTGGGTGGTTCTTAAACAAAATGGGTGGTAGTTATTAAAATTTAGACCGAGGCTGTGGGTTGGGCCTCGGAAGGGGGAAACACAAAAAATATTTTTTCCAAAAAACATAAAATTAAAAATCAGAAAACATTTTCAGGATCTTTTTCAACTTAATCACTGTAAAAAAAAATTAAAATAATTATTAAAAACGCATTAACTTACCTTTGTTTGCAGGGCGACTTCCCTACCACCCAGCTCCCATTGCTTCTCATGGGTGTTTTTTTTCTACTTACCTACGGGTCACTGCTGAGTCAGAAATCGGGCGATAGTGATTTTAGTCAGTGCACGCCGGCGATCCGCTCCCCAGTGATATTTCGAAACCGTCGGCAGAACCTGGTTTTCGCTCAAACCAACCAATACCGCCGAGAAACCAGGCGGAAATGAAGTGCAAATTCCAGCCCACAGTAACTGCCACTACTTTTAATTTTTCATCCTCAATGGAAAATTCACACAAAAAGGGTCTGTTTGCCTTCTCAGTCACATTGCTGATCTGCTGAAAGATCTGCACTTGAGCAAAAAAATGCTTGTGTCAAAACAATCATAACCAGAACGTTTTTGTTGAGTAATAGTCATTACTTAATTACGTGCATATAAATATGATTCTGTTTCAGTTTTTTTGCTGTGCTGGTAACATCAATTCCAAATTTTAAAACATTTATTTGCTGTGTTTATTTGTAAATTTAAAACCAACAGCAACATTTTAGGTTTTCCTTTCTCATCGATGCTTTTCTGGTGTCAGCTGGTGTTGGTGGGATTTGATTTTGTTGCCATCTGTATTCTCGGCCAATTGTTGATCTTCCTGCTGGCTGCTCCTGTCTCTATCAAGCTGACAATATCCTTGCAGGTTACTAAGAATTCTCTCTGGCAGTAATTAATAACTGCAAATACTGTAAATCTGAACTAAAATCAATAAATTGCCGAAAACACACAAATTTACAAAGACAGATTAATGTTTTGAATACAAGACCCTTTCTCAGGATTGGAAACCTGAAAGATAATCAAGCTACTTTGTAGGATGGAAGAGAAAAAAAAAACAGACAGTGAAGTATGGGAAGATAGCAGATCCTCCATTCAGTGGAGGGTAATGTCTGTAAACTGCTTAATAGACAACCAGGAACTTGTTTGACAGACCAAAAGATCATAGTGAGGCAATGAAAAGACAACAAAAGAATGTGAAAATAACTACGATGGAGAAAAATATGGGAATAGCCTACATCAGAAAAAAAAGGCAAGATGGGACAAAGAGGAAGGTTGCAGGAGGTTCAAAATGAAAACAGGAAGTACTAGAAACACAGTGTGTGTGCCAAAACAGAGAGAGAAACAGATCAACGCTTCAGGTGCAGAAACTTTAGCAGAGCTGCGTTGTTATAGAGGTCTTGCACCCAAAACATCTCCCCATTTTCCCTCCTGCTGTATATTGATAGAGCTCAGCTAAAAAGAACATGGGGATATAGCTCAGGACTGAAGTTACTAATGTAAATGTTCAGCCAAAGATTGTCCAAAAATGGTGAGAAGTGGCAGCTTGGGTGGCAGGAGGCTGCCAGCTGGCACCACAGGGAAGCTCGCTGACAAGACCTCAAGTCACAATGAGGGGGTTTTAGGACAGTCTCGTGGGAGGTAGGGGAGAGCCCAGGGCAGGGAATATCTAAACTTATCTTGTGGGGCAAGGAGGAGAACTCCTGCTCTTGCTGGTCCCAAAACAGCGAAAGAAAGCTTGCCTTAAATGGTCTCTTCTGGTGCCAGATCTTCTCATTGTCTGCAACTGGCGGGGGGTGGCGGGGGGAAGCCACAGTAACTTCCCCACTCAGACCAGACTTAACATAGAAACATAGAAAATAGGTGCAGGAGTAGGCCATTCGGCCCTTCGAGCCTTCATCACCATTCAATAAGATCATGGCTGATCATTCACCTCAGTACCCCTTTCCTGCTTTCTCTCCATACCCCTTGATCCCTTTAGCCATAAGGGCCATATCTGACTCCCTCTTGAATATATCCAATGAACTGGAATCAACAACTCTCTGCAGCAGGGAATTCCACAGGTTAACAACTCTCTGAGTGAAGAAGTTTCTCCTCATCTCAGTCCTAAATGGCTTACCCCTTATCCTTAGACTGTGTCCCCACTTCTGGACTTCCCCAGCATCGGGAACATTCTTCCTGCATCTAACCTGTCCAATCCCATCAGAATTTTATATGTTTCTATGAGATCCTCTCTCATCCTTCTAAACTCCAGTGAATACAGGCTCAGTCGATCCAGTCTATCCTCATATGTCAGTCCTGCCATCCCGGGAATCAGTCTGGTGAACCTTCGCTGCACTCCCTCAATAGCAAGAATGTCCTTCCTCAGATTAGTAGACCAAAACTGAACACAATATTCCAGGTGAGGCCTCACCAAGGCCCTTTACAATGACTTCCTTGCTCCAATACCTAAATCCCCTAGCTATGAAGGCCAAGATACCATTTGCCTTCTTCACCGCTTGCTGTACCTGCATGCCAACTTTCAATGACTGATGTACCATGACACCCAGGTCTCATTGCCCCTCCCCTTTTCTTCATCTGCCGTCATTCAGATAATATTCTGCCTTTGTGTTTTTGCCACAAAAGTGGATAACCTCACATTTATCCACATTATACTGCATCTACCATGCATTTGCCTACTCACCTAACCTGTCCAAGTCACCCTGCATCCTCCTCACAGCTCACTCTGCCACCCAGCTTAGTGTCATCTGAAAACTTGGAGATATTACACTCAATTTCTTCATCTAAATCATTGATGTATATTGTAAATAGCTGGGGTTCCAGCACTGAGCCCTGCGGCACCCCACTAGTCACTGCCTGCCATTCTGAAAAGGACTCGTTTATCTCGACTATCTGCTTCCTGACTGCCAACCAGTTCTCTGTCCATGTCAGCATATAACCCCCAATCCCATGTGCTTTAATTTTGCACACTAATCTCTTGTGTGGGACCTTGTCAAAAGCCTTTTGAAAGTCCAAATACACCACATCCACTGGTTCTCCCTTGTCCACTCTACTCGTTACATCCTCAAAAAATTCCAGAAGATTTCCCTTTCATAAATTCATGCTGACTTGGACTGATCCTGTCACTGCTTTCCAAATGCGCTGCTATTTCATCTTTAGTAATTGATTCCAATATTTTCCCCACACTGATGTCAGGCTAACCGGTCTATAATTCCCCGTTTTCTCTCTCCCTCCTTTTTTAAAAAGTGGTGTTACATTAGCTACCCTCCTGTTCATAGGAACTGATCCAGAGTCGATAGACTGTTGGAAAATGATCACCAATGCATCCACTATTTCTCGGGCCACTTCCTTAAGTACTCTGGGATGCAGACTATCAGGCCCCGGGGATTTATCGGCCTTCAATCCCATTAATTTCCCTAACACAATTTCCTGCCGATTAAGGATTTCCTTCAGTTCCTCCTTCTCTCTCGACCCTCGGTCCCCTAGTATTTCTGAAAGGTTAATTGTGTCTTCCTTCGTGAAGACAGAACCAAAGTATTTGTTCAATTGGTCTGCCATTTCTTGTTCCCCATTATAAATTCACGTGAATCTGACTGCAAGGGACCTATATTTGTCTTCACTAATCTTTTTCTCTTCACATCTCTATAGCAGCTTTTGCAGTCAGTTTTTATGTTCCCAGCAAGCTTCCTCTCGTACCCTATTGTCCCCTCCTAATTAAACCCTTTGTCCTCCTCTGCTGAATTCTAAATTTCTCCCAGTCCTCAGTTTTGCTGCTTTGTCTGGCCTCAGACCCTGATTAGAATATTTAAAGATGGAGCCCGCTAGCTTCAGGTGTGTGCCCCTGCTGCCTGTTCAGAAGAATTGTTACAATGAGATGGCAGGATCAATGTGGGGCATTGGCAGCTGGCTGATTTTAACTGCCCACCTGTTGGGCAGATAGGGTTAAAATAGCTCCTACTCTGCATGAAGCTGGTTTAAAACCTGGTTGGAATAATGTAGGACGCCAAAGATGGAACGGTCAGAGTGGGAGGCGAGTTGCTGTTCTGAGGTAGGATTTCATACCTGAAGCATTAACCGGTCCTTTGTCCTTGCAGACGCTACCAGATCTGCTGTCGATTTCCACCATTTTATGCCATTTTCCTTTGAGTGGCTTTTTTGTTTTTCAAGGTCATTCGCTTGTCATTAGTTTTCATGTAACAATTTTCTGCAGCATTTTAAAGTTATTTTTTCTCGGCTCTGTAGGTTCTTTCCCCATGCCGTACATTATGATTATGATTTCTTTCCAATTTCCCACTTTCCTTACTTTTCCCTTTCCTTCTCTCATCTCTTGAAGGCATTGCCTCATGCACAAATACAGTTTCATGAATGCCGGCTATCACATGGAAGCGGCCATGGATATTAAGTGCTGGAAATCTACTTAAATAGGAAGAAGGGAGAGAGGGAAGAGGACTGGACCTCAGCCAAGCTTGATCCTCCTCCTCCCCACCATCCTCACCTGCACATTTTCAGCAAAAATCACTAGATGATCAGGAATGGGAAGTCTAGCTGGTTTCCCCCATCCCCCTCACCAGTCTGGGGTAATGAGGCTACCCCAGGGTAATGAATTTTCGTGTCTCTACTGCCACCCTGGCACAAATCAACAAGCTAATTAAGCACAGGGACCTTCTTGGTTTCTGCAGGTTCAGGGATCCATCAGGCCATGTAATTACTCAGTTGAGCCACTATTGGAACCTTCCGACATTCATTTCTGTCTGCCCTTCGCCTTTCTTCTGAATGCAGTGTTTATCTCCAGACTGCTGCTTTCCTGCTCTGTTCTGTGCTGCCACTCTCTGACTAGTGCCACTAATTAGCTGTGTGCATCTGCGGAACCTTTGCAACATTATGGAAATAAAATACTGAGCCAGAACCCTTTTGTGGTTTTCCATCTTGCACAAGATTGGTGCTGTTTAGTGGGAATAGGAAATAGCAAAGCGGATATTGATTTTTATTCAAGGCTTACACTTCAGAAACAACTTGGGCCTTATTACTTCCATTTATTTGAGCAGCACGCAGCTTTAAATCGAAGCAATCACAGTCCTCAACCCCTTTTCGTATATTGGCTGCCAGACACAGACGTCAAGACTGACGTCTGTACAAATAAAGACAGTCGAGGAGAGGCAGTTTTCATCCCATCACAAAAATCATTTAATTGCTCTCTACACATCGGTGAAACAAACTATAAAAATGTTTCTTCATATTTTTTATCAACAATGAAAAATGTTGTTTGTTTCGCCTGTGAGGAAGACTCATTGCTCCTTTGTAATTATGGGGTGAATCGTTCTGTTTATTATATTAGCATACAAACATGTTAATGAGTCTGTGGGTAATTAGTTTGTCCGCTATTTTTACAAAGGTGTTAATCTGCTTATTTTAAATCTGGCAGACAGAGAAATTTCAGAGATCATATACTAATATTACAGAGCGCAATTTCACCCTATTAGAATAGATAACAGCTTTGTGATGGGACTTGAGGAAACATTTCAAGGACACCCTCAAAGCCGCCTTAATAAAGTGCAACATTCCCACCGACATCTGGGAATCCTTGGCCAAAGACCGCCCTAAGTGGAGAAAGAGCATCCAGGAGGGCGCTGAGCACCTCGAGTCTCGTCTCCAAGAGCATGCAGAAAACAAACACAGGCAGTAGAAGGAATGTGCGGCAAACCAGACTCCCCACCCACCCTTTCCTTCAACGACTGTCTGTCCAACCTATGACAGAGATTGTAATTCCCGTTTTGGACTGTACAGTCAGTCATCTGAGAAGTCACTTTTAGAATGGAAGCAAGTCTTCCTCGATTTTGAGGGACTACCTGTGATGATGATGGGACTTGAATGTCATAGTCACTCTTCACAAATGAACTGATTGCTACTCCACTTCTAAAGAAAGGCAAATTAGGAAATGAGAACAACACACAAAATGAAACTGAGTTTCTGCTTGCCCTGTAATTTTGGCAGCTCTGGAGGCTGGCACTGCCATTGTTTTCAAGATTTCCAGTGAATTCCTTCAATGAGGTCTTCCAAAATATGTATAAAATGACTCGGAACTCGACCTCCAAGCATAGCATTGTGGAGTATTGTGTACCGTTTTGGTCTCGTTACCGAAGGAAGAATATACTTTCCATTGAGGGAGTGCAACGAAGGTTCACCAGACTGATTCTTGGGATGGGGGGATTGTCCTATGAGGAAAGATTGAGTACACTAGGCCTATATTCTTTGGAGTTTAGAAGAATGAGAGGTGATCTCATTGAAACATACAACATTTTGAGGGACTACCTGAGGGACTAGATGCAGGGAGGATATTTCCTCTGGCTGAGAAGTCTAGAACCAGGGGTCTCAGTCTCAGAATAAGGGGTCGGCCATTTAGGACTGAGATGAGGAGAAACTTCTTCACTCAGAGGGTGGTGAATCCTTGGAATTCTTTACCCCAGAGAGCTGTGGAGGCTTTGAGTATATTCAAGAATAGATCAATAGATTTTTTGGATATTAAGGGAATCAAAGGATATGGGGATAGTGCAGGAAAGTGGAGTTGAGGTAGAAGATCAGCCATAATCTCATTGACTGGCAGAGCAGGCTCGAGGGGCTGAACGGCCTACTCCTGCTCCAATTCTTATGTTCTTAATAGTATCAATGGTCATCTCCGACATTGATAATATGCCATCAATGGCAGGAGCAAAGTCGTCTCAGTGCTCCCTGTACTTGAAAATATAAAGGAGGCAAATTATGCAAACAAACCTTTCTTTGATCTCGAGAGTGATTTCAGAGGCACTGATAATGGGTACCTTTTTCCTTTTGGTCCACACTGTAAAATTAAAAAGAAATGAGCACCATTTAGTAGTTTTGGGTCTCCACTCAGTACTTTTCTCTTGCCACACTAATCAAGGTACTTTCACTCATTAATTGTGTGATGTTCCTCACTGTGTTACACACACATGTTATCTTGCATGTTTTCTTTTCTTTTCTTCTGAGTTTATTATTGTCTGTCCATGTAACAATCTGACCCTGATCTGCTCCAAGAAATCTGCCCTGTTTTTCAATGACGGATAGCTAGGTGCTACCCTTCTGGAATGATCTCTAACTGTGAGGAGATGAATCAGATCATCAACTCACCAGGTGGCCATCAAAATCACCATCCCATCAGTCCAAGTGTTATGGATATGATGAGGTACCATGCCAAAAGATCACTGATTTTCCATTTCCTTTCTTTTTCACATCAAGGTAAAGTTCTTAAATGCTGAGGATTTTAACTCAGGACGCAAATCAGGTAGGGCGGGTAGCTCCGATGACTTTGTCAGGATGAGGGCTTGGTGATGTTTAACACACGACCCACATTTCCACAATGGATGTTTGACACATGCCTGAACCCAACGGAAATCACTACCTGGCCAGTGAACGGGAGCATGATTTCAAAGGGCAGAAGACTCAATAGAACGGTCCCCGGTACTAACATAAGTGGTTGAGAGCAACACTTCCGCTCCTCCTGGCAAACAAGAAAACCATAAATAAAGTAAAATGACTTACCTGCTCCTGCTTGCCACCAGGTTTTACTGGTGGGTCTGGCACTGTGAGTGACTTGCGCGATCGGCTGTTAAAATCACGGCAGGATCCTAATTGCATCATTGTATCCAAACATTTATATATTAATGAGGCTCCCGTCTTCCTGTAGCAGACGCCTTTCCTGAAATCAAAAACTGCTTGCTTAAGATGATGGCGGGTGGGAGCATAACATGAATGCAGGGCAAAGCATGTGCCTGCCATTGCAACCACCCACCCTCTCTCTTCCCATCGGACGGGCAGGATTCAAATCAGGCCTCTACTCTCTGTCAGCAGCACCTTGGGTAAGATTTTTAAGTAGAGGTTTGTTTGTTATCTCCTAACAAAATGCCATGAGCACAGTTTCAAATAACAACATTCACTTTGCATCAATGTGAACTTCTCAATTTCTTCTCCGGGCCCTTCACTTAAAACTGCCAATTTAGCATCAAATTGAGTGCAGGTTTGTCCTGCGGATTCACACTGCTGATCAACTTTGCTGAGACAGCCCAAACTCTCTGCATATAGGCCCTTCACAGCTGGCGGGGAGAAGTCTAATTCCTTTCTAATTGTTCAGAAAGGATGTTTTGCAAATAAGTATTTCTTTTGAAACTGACTGATGGTGATAATCACAAATGTGACTGCAGCATGGTCGGAAGGATGTCCAAAATACTATCCACTGCTTCAACTGTGCGCTAATATTTTGCATATAATAATAACATAAAAGTCTAAATATTATTTCAACCTTGACTTGAGTGCCTGTTTTTCAGTGCTCTCCATCAATCATTGATATCAACAATGCCGCACAATATTTTCACTGGGGTGAAGCGAATCCTCTCATAAGCATTGGGCTCATGTTAAACCTCCCATTTTCAATGCCCCATTTTATTATTATGGGAAAATTATTGAATTAAGTCACACACAGAAATTGTTACCCGTGTCGGGATTAGCACCTTTTTGCAATTCCACATGCAGGGGGCTAATGGTATCCTGTCAATAGATTGAAAAATGTTAAGTTCTTTGTCAGGTTAAGCAGCAGGGAGTAGAAACGCTCCATTGGGAAGTGTTAATGGTGTCTGGGAAGAATCTGAAAAACAGGATTGTTTTGTTCTGCCACCACAGATACTCCATTTTAATGATCTAGTACAGAACATAATTTACAGAGCAAGATTTTGTCACTCCAGACCAAAAGGCATGTTGCTGTTGACCTGCGTCAATAATCTTTAAACTGATTTTCAGAGTGGCAGAAGGATATTTGTACAGCCTGCATGGGCAGCTTTGCAGGGGACTAGTGGGGATGGGCGATGAGTGGGAACGTTAGAGGGGAAAATTGCACTGGAGTCTGATGCATGTAATTTGATTAATTTGACTGGAATTAGATCAAAGAACACTGACACTAGTTAGTGATCTGCTTACATTTTAAGGTGATACAAAATAAAGCAGAAAGTGGGTCAAATTGGTCTTGGCCAGTAGTGCAAAATGAGCAACCATGAATCAGCATGCCATTTTATACCCCGCCTGATTTTGTTTTCCATTGAAGACATTGGACGGGACGTAAAATGTGGTGTCGATTCGTTGCCAGTCTGGCACTACCGCCAAAGACCAACTTCACCCCAGAATGTTTGACATACACGAGCATCTGAAAGGGAAAAATGAATAAGTTAATATTTTAGGTATTTAGTCAACGGCCAAAAAGTACAGGATGAACAATAGTTAAAAGTCAAGAATTGGTGTGCTAATTACTTTGGAACTGGTGATGAGTTATTTTTTTTTATTCGTCCTGGGATGTGGGTGTCAATGGCAAGGCCAGCCTTTATGGCTCATCCCTAATTGCCCTTCAGAAGGTTGAGGTGAAGGTACTCCCATAGTGCTGTGAGGGAGGGAGTTCCAGGATTTTGATGCAGAGATGATGAAAGAACGGCGATATATTTCCAATTCAGGATGGTATGCGTTTTGGAGGCGAACTTGCAGGTGATGGTGGTGTTCTCATGTGCCGGGTGCCCTTGTGCTTCTAAGTGGTCGAGGTCGTGGATTTGGGAGGTGCTGTTGAAAAAGCCTTGGCGAGTTTCTGCATCTTGTAGATGGTATACACTACAGCCATGGTGTGATGATGGAAGGAGTGAATATTTAAGGTGGTGGATGAGATGCCAATCAAGCAGGCTGCTTTGTCCTGGATAGTGTTGAGCTTCTTGAGTGTTGTTGGAGCTGTGAGTGGACAGTATTCCATCACACTCCTGACTTGTGTCTTGTAGAAGGTCGAAAGGCTTGGGGAGTCGGGAGGTGAGACACCACAGCATACCCAGCCTCAGACCTGCTCTTGTTGCCACAGTGTTTATGTGGCTGGTCCAGTTAAATTTCTGGTTAATGGTGATCCTAGGATGTTGATGGTAGGGAATTCGATGATGATAATGCCATTGAATGTCAAAGGGCAGTGGTTAGACTCTCGCTTGTTGGATATAGTTATTGCCTGGCACTTGTGTGGCGTGAATGTTACTTGCCACTTATCAGCCCAAGCCTGAATGTCACCAGGTCTTTTGCATGTGGGCATGGACTGCTTCATTATCTGAGGAGTTGCGAATGGAACTGAACACTGTGCAATCATCAGCAAACATCCCCACTTCTGATCTTATGATGGAGGGAAGGTCATTGATGTAGCAGCTGAAGATGGTTGGGCTGAGGACACCACCCTGAGGAACCCCTGCAGCGATGTCATGGGGCTGAGATGATTGACTTCCAACAACCACAACCATCTTCCTTTAAGCATTTGACGATTTCAAAGTTTCGTTTTGAGAATATGGCTGTTTAAATCTGTGTAACTGTGACATATAGGGTGACAATTTCAACATGTGCCCAAAACTGCTTGCAAGTCAGTGGAGCCATGCTGGCCCAGAACAGGTTTGGCATTGGGCCTCATTTACTGCAAGCTGTGGGCACCAAATGGGCATCTTGATGCAGCTTGCCAGTCAGGCCCTGACTAATTCCAGCCAGCTTGACACCAAGCTGCCTTGCAGATAGGTCATGGGAGAGGGGAGGAAGCAAAGCTGAAAGGGTTAAGCTTGGGTAGGCAGTGGCCTGTAGTATATTGTGGAGTCAGGAGAGTCACTATCAGGACCACTGGTGAGGCCACTCAAGACCTGGTACAACTAGATGGAGCTTGTGCTGTGCATTTGTACTTGAATTCTGTATTCGGATCTGACAACAGGCATAAGAGCCCAATTTGCTTGGTAAAGAAGCCATAAGTCAGCTTCAGATGGGCAGGCTGTGACCCTTTACAGGCGTGCCTTAATATAGCATCATTTGAGGCTCGGGTGTCAATAGGCAGCCAAGGAGTGGAGCTTGCACTCCCTGCCCACCCCCCGATTTACAACTCCTAGCCCACTGTTTTCAGGTGTAAAATGGATAGCACGGAGTAAAATTGCTCACCTTTGAGTCCTCTGCCAGACCATGTCTGATGCGAGAAACATAGAAACACAGAAAATAGGTGCAGGAGTAGGCCATTCGGCCCTTCGAGCCTGCATCACCATTCAATAAGATCATAGCTGATCATTCACCTCAGTACCCCTTTCCTGCTTTCTCTCCAGACCTGTTGATCCCTTTAGCTGTAAGGGCCATATCTAACTCCCTCTTGAATATATATAACGAACTGGCATCACCAACTCTCTGTGGTAGAGAATTCCAGAGGTTAACAACTCTCTTGAGTGAAGATATTTCTCCTCATCTCGGTCCTAAATGGCTTATTCCTTATCCTTAGACTGTGACCCCTGGTTCTGGACTTCCCCAACATCGGGAACATTCATCCTACATCTAACCTGTCCAGTCCCATCAGAATTTTATATGTTTCTATGAGATTCCCTCTCATTCTTCTAAACTCCAGTGAATACAGGCCCAGTCAATCCAGTCTCTCCTCATATGTCAGTCCTGCCATCCCGGGAATCGGTTTTGTGAAACTTCACTGCACTCCCTCAACAGCAAGAACTTCCTTCTTCAGATTAGGAGACCAAAACTGAACACAATATTCCAGGTGAGGCCTCACCAAGGCCCTGTACAACTGCAGTAAGACCTCCCCGCTCCTATACTCAAATCGCCTAGCTATGAAGGCCAACATGCCACTTGCCTTCTTCACTGCCTGCTGTACCTGCCTGCCAACTTTCAATGACTGATATACCATGACCCAGGTCTCGTTGCAACTCCCCTTTTCCTAATCTGCCCCCATTCAGATAATATTCTGCCTTCGTGTTTTTGCCCCCAAAGTGGATAACCTCACATTTATCCACATTATACTGCATCTGCCATGAATTTGCCCACTCACCTAACCTATCCAAGTCACCCTGCAGCCTCTTAGCTTCCTCCTCACAGCTCACACTGCCACCCAGCTTAGTGTTGTCTGCAAATTTGGAGTATTACACTCAATTCCTTCATTTAAATCATTGATGTATATTGTAAATAGCTGGGGTCCCAGCACTGAGCCCTGCGGCACCCCACTAGTCACTGCCTGCCTGAGATGGATTGGCGAATGATACTTAAGGGGTTGACTGTGGATGGGCAATGGCAGACATTTAGAGACCGCATGGATGAACTACAACAATTGTACATTCCTGTCTGGCATAGAAATAAAAAAGGGAAGGTGGCTCAACCGTGGCTATCAAGGGAAATCAGGGATAGTATTAAAGCCAAGGAAGTGGCATACAAATTGGCCAGAAATAGCAGCGAACCTGGGGACTGGGAGAAATTTAGAACTCAGCAGAGGAGGACAAAGGGTTTGATTAGGGCAGGGAAAATGGAGTATGAGAAGAAGCTTGCAGGGAACATTAAGACGGATTGCAAAAGTTTCTATAGATATGTAAAGAGAAAAAGGTTAGTAAAGACAAATGTAGGTCCCCTGCAGTCAGAATCAGGGGAAGTCATAACGGGGAACAAAGAAATGGCGGACCAATTGAACAAGTACTTTGGTTCGGTATTCACGAAGGAGGACACTAACAACCTTCCGGTTATAAAAGGGGTCGGGGGGTCTAGTAAGGAGGAGGAACTGAGGGAAATCCTTATTAGCCGGGAAATTGTGTTGGGGAAATTGATGGGATTGAAGGCCGATAAATCCCCAGGGCCTGATGGACTGCATCCCAGAGTACTTAAGGAGGTGGCCTTGGAAATAGTGGATGCGTTGACAGTCATTTTCCAACATTCCATTGACTCTGGATCAGTTCCTATGGAGTGGAGGGTAGCCAATGTAACCCCACTTTTTAAAAAAGGAGGGAGAGAGAAAACAGGGAATTATAGACCGGTCAGCCTGACATCGGTAGTGGGTAAAATGATGGAATCAATTATTAAGGATGTCATAGCAGTGCATTTGGAAAGAGGTGACATGATAGGTCCAAGTCAGCATGGATTTGTGAAAGGGAAATCATGCTTGACAAATCTTCTGGAATTTTTTGAGGATGTTTCCAGTAGAGTGGATAAGGGAGAACCAGTTGATGTGGTATATTTGGACTTTCAGAAGGCGTTCGACAAGGTCCCACACAAGAGATTGATGTGCAAAGTTAGAGCACATGGGATTGGGGGTAGTGTACTGACATGGATTGAGAACTGGTTGTCAGACAGGAAGCAAAGAGTAGGAGTAAATGGGTACTTTTCAGAATGGCAGGCGGTGACTAGTGGGGTACCGCAAGGTTCTGTGCTGGGGCCCCAGCTGTTTACACTGTACATTAATGATTTAGATGAGGGGATTAAATGTAGTATCTCCAAATTTGCGGATGACACTAAGTTGGGTGGCAGTGTGAGCTGCGAGGAGGATGCTGTGAGGCTGCAGAGCGACTTGGATAGGTTAGGTGAGTGGGCAAATGCATGGCAGATGAAGTATAATGTGGATAAATGTGAGGTTATCCACTTTGGTGGTAAAAACAGAGAGACAGACTATTATCTGAATGGTGACAGATTAGGAAAAGGGGAGGTGCAAAGAGACCTGGGTGTCATGGTACATCAGTCATTGAAGGTTGGCATGCAGGTGCAGCAGGCGGTTAAGAAAGCAAATGGCATGTTGGCCTTCATAGCAAGGGGATTTGAGTACAGGGGCAGGGAGGTGTTGCTACAGTTGTACAGGGCATTGGTGAGGCCACAGCTGGAGTATTGTGTACAGTTTTGGTCTCCTAACCTGAGGAAGGACATTCTTGCTATTGAGGGAGTGCAGCGAAGGTTCACCAGACTGATTCCCGGGATGGCGGGACTGACCTATCAAGAAAGACTGGATCAACTGGGCTTGTATTCACTGGAGTTCAGAAGAATGAGAGGGGACCTCATAGAAACATATAAAATTCTGACGGGGTTAGACAGGTTAGATGCAGGAAGAATGTTCCCAATGTTGGGGAAGTCCAGAACCAGGGGTCACAGTCTAAGGATAAGGGGTAAGCCATTTAGGACCGAGATGCGGAGGAACTTCTTCACCCAGAGAGTGGTGAACCTGTGGAATTCTCTACCACAGAAAGTTGTTGAGGCCAATTCACTAAATATATTCAAAAAGGAGTTAGATGAGGGCCTTACTGCTAGGGGGATCAAGGGGTATGGCGAGAAAGCAGGAATGGGGTACTGAAGTTGAATGTTCAGCCATGAACTCATTGAATGGCGGTGCAGGCTAGAAGGGCCAAATGGCCTACTCCTGCACCTATTTTCTATGTTTCTATGTTTCTATGACCCTTTTATCTGCTTCCTGTCTGCCAACCAGTTCTCTATCCACGTTAATACATTAACCCAACACCATGTGCTTTAATTTTGCACACTAATCTCTTGTGTGGGACCTTGTCAAAAGCCTTTTGAAAGTCCAAATACACCACATCCACTGGTTCTCCCTTGTCCACTCTACTCGTTACATCCTCAAAAAATTCTATAAGATTTGTCAAGCATGATTTCCCTTTCATAAATCTATGCTGACTTGGACCGATCCTGTCACTGCTTTCCAAATGCTCTGCTATTTCATCTTCAATAATTGATTCCAGCATTTTCCCCACTACTGATGTCAGGCTAACCGGTCTATAATTCCCTGTTTTCTCTCTCCCTTCTTTTTTAAAAAGTGGGGTTACATTAGCTACCCTTCAGTCCATAGGAACTGATCCAGGGTCGATAGACTGTTGGAAAATGATCACCAATGCATCCACTATTTCTAGAGCCACTTCCTTAAGTACTCTGGGATGCAGACTATCAGGCCCTGGGGATTTATTAGCCTTCAATCCCATCGATTTCCCTAACACAATTTCCTGACTAATAAGGATTTCCTTCAGTTCCTCCTTCTCGCTAGACCCTCGGTCCCCTAGTATTTCCGGAAGATTATATATGTCTTCCTTTGTTAAGACAGAACCAAAGTATTTGTTCAATTGGTCTGCCATTTCTTTGTTCCCCATTATAAATTCACTTGATTCTGACTGCAAGGGACCTACATTTGTCTTCAATCTTTTTCTCTTCACATATCTATAGAAGCTTTTGTAGTCAGTTTTTATGTTCCCAGCAAGCTTACTCTATTTTCCCCCTCCTAATTAAACCCTTTGTCCTCCTCTGCTGAATTCTGGCCAATTTATATGCCTCTTCCTTGGATTTAACACTATCCCTAATTTCCCTTGTGAGCCACGATTGAGCCACCTTCCCCGTTTTGTTGTTACTCCAGACAGGGATGTACAGTTGTTGAAGATCATCCATGTGATCTTTAAATGTTTGCCATTGCATGTCCACCGTCAACCCTTTAAGTATCATTTGCCAGTCCATTACAGCCAATTCACATCTTATACCATTGAAGTTACCTATCCTTATGTTCAGGACCCTAGTCTCTGAATTAACTGTGTCACTCTCCATCTTAATAAAGATGGTCACTCTTCCCCAAGGGGCCTCGCACAACAAGATTGCTAATTAGTCCTTTCTCATTTCACATCACCCAGTCTAGGATGGCCAGCCCTCGAGTTGGTTCCTCAACATATTGTTCGAGAAAACCATCCCGAACACACTCCAGGAAATTCTCCTCCACCATATTGCTGCCAGTTTGGTTAGCCCAATCCATATGTAGATTAAAGTCATCTATGATAACTGCTGTACCTTTATTGCACACATCCCTAATTTCTTGTTTGATGCTGTCCCCAACCTCACTACTACTGTTTGGTGGTCTATACACAACCCCTACTAGCGTTTTCTGCCCTTTGGTATTCCGCAGCTCTACCCATACAGATTCCACCTCATCCAAGCTAATGTCCTTCCTTACGATTGCATTAATTTCCTCTTTAATCAGCAACGCTACCCCACCTCCTTTTCCTTTCTGTCTATCCTTCCTGAAAATTACCCCTGGATGTTGATTTCCCAGCCTTGGTCACCCTGGAGCCATGTCTCCGTAATCCCAATTATATCATGTTTGTTAATAGCTGCCTGTGCAGTTAATTTGAGTCTTTGGCTTCGATTTTAACTCTGAGTGGGTTTTGGGCAAGTGGGTGGCAAGATGAGTTGGAAACTTACCAGTTGCTCCAGTAATGAGTTCTGGGCTACTTTTACCCTGCCAACTTTGGGCGGATGTCCATTATGCCTGTTCTGGAGAGCAGGTTAATATCATGGATGGCGAGATCCTGGTAGATTTCTATGGTGACCTAACCTGGACGGTTTTGACTACACCTGACCAGTTTCCACTGGGTGGATAGGATTAAGATCGTCGTGTATGTGCTCTGAAATTATGGCATATAATAATGTATGAACCTTCCATATATTGGTCTGAAATTCCTCTGCTATTTTTGTGGATGTATTAAGCCATTTATTTTAAACGTAATATATTGGAAAGAGGATATTAAGATGAATACATTAAGTATTTGTATGCTAATATACAACTATGTAATTTCAAGTCATATTCTCATATCCATGGTTGTTGGAAATGGAAGAAGAATAATATGCATTTATACAGCACAGATTTATACTCAGCTGCCACAGTGAATCCACCTCCTTAAAATGGTCTTGCTACTGGTATAAAATGTGCTGTCTTACTGTACATTCATTAGGCTTACAGTGTACTTTGCTACTGGTTTAGTGCTTGGTATTCCAATGGTGTAATGCAAAAGCATGCATTAGAAAGAGGAAGGTTGGAGAACTAGCCTGTGAGAGGCACTATCCTCCTGTGGGAGATTTTGTTGATGTGCTAATCTAAGTTTGTAAATGCTGAGCCTTTGTATCATGCCAATATCTTTTGATGTGTTACACTAGAAAATGTCTTCCTGAATAAAAAAATAACTGAAACCGGGGGGGGGGGGGGGGGGGAAATAAAGGTAGGCAATCATGAAATGTCAATATCCAGTTACCAGCAATATCCAATTCCCTTGGCATTGCAAAGTGAGAATCAAAAACAAGTGTCGTATTCAGGTGAAGTGGAGTTAGAGGGTGAGCGATCATTGGACTGGGGCTGCAGACAGAATTCAGTCCTCAGTTTAAAGTCATACATTCTGTCCTTATTTGTAAATAATATTTTGATTTTAAATGATTATAGTTAATCGTAAGATTTACAGCAATTTAGTAAACCGAGAAGTGGCATTGGTTGGAGACCAGAGGAGTAATTTTAACTAACTTGCTGGGTTGGAAACCTAAAAAATCGGGGGGAATGCTGGTTTTAGACCTCTCCCGACATTACTCTTCACTGAATTAAATTAAGAGTAAAATTTGGGCGGGCTGTAAAACCAGCATTGTACCTGATCGTATCAGTTTCCCGACGGGTGGGTTAGTTAAAATTGCCCCCCAGAAGTTCTCTGCAGTCCAGGCTGATGAACCGGAGAAGCCAAACTGAGGCGCTACAGTGCCACTACAGAAGGAGGATTTAATTGCAGCAAGAAAGAAAATAAAAAAGGAACTTGCATTTATCTACCACCTTTCACGACCTCAGGACATCCCAAAGCACTTTACAGTCAATGAAGCACGTTTGAAATGTAGTCAATGATGTAATGTTTCCACTATCAATGTGAGCATTGGAGGTGAGGGAAGGAGAGAGAAGAGGGAGATCATCTTCAGCGACATCATCCCGAAACACGTCAGGTTCCACATGTACGCTGACGACATCCAGCTCCACCTCACCTCCACCTCTCTCGACCCCTCCACTGTCTCTGATTTGTCACACTGCCTGTCTGACAGCAGAAATTTCCTCCAACTCAATTTTTGAAAGACCGACGCCATTATTTTTGGTCCCCTCCACAAACTCCATTCCCTGGTGTAATGTATTTGCTTCATGGGTTCTTTGCTTAATAGCAATTTATTGATATGAATTCTTAAGAACTAGTTGGTTTATTAACCAAGGTTTAACAATCACACTACACAATACCAGTTCATCCACTAGGCTCACAACTGTATGTCTCATTGTGGATGCCTAGACCCAACTGACTGGGGTTTTATTGAGTCTTGTGAACATCACATGACTGGCTAAGCCACTCACAATTCAACAGCTCTACAAACCGGTGAGCATACTCACAGGTCCATACATTACACCTAACCACCGACTCCATCCCTCTCCTTGGAAACTGTCTGAGGCTGAACCAGACTGTTCGCAACCTTGGAATCGTATTTTACCCAGAGATGAGCTGCCGACCACACATCTGCATCATCACTAAGACTGTCTACTTCACCTCTGTAACATTGCCTGACTCCTCTCCTGCCTCAGTTCATCTGCGACTGAAATCCTCATCCATGCCATTGTTACCTCAGGACTTGACTATTCCAATGCACTCCTGGTTAGACACCATCTTCCATCCTCCACAAACTTAAGCTCACCCAAAGCTCTGCTGCTCGTGTCCTAATTCGCACCAAGTCCCGTTCACCCATCATCCCTGTGCTTACTGACATGTTGTAAATCAATGAAGCGCCATATGTTTGAAATCGGCTTGCAATCTGTTCGTCTGGCTCATTTTCCTCATCTTGACAGTTCTGCATATATAATCTAATATAGCATACCATTTAGAAAGAATCTGATATAGAATGCAATAGCTGATGTCGTATTTTGTATGTATTTCGTGATGTAGTGGAATTAAATCGGACAGGGTCTATAAAGGGCAGGCGATCCGTTCCACCAGATTACTGCTCAGGCAGTGAAGATGAAAATCTACCTTCATACATTGTTTTAAAATTTGGATGGTCCCTATTGGCAGTAATGAAGTGAGACTAATTCATTTCTATGCTGGACCCTTCTTGGCATTTCATCTGCATCGAAATTATGATTATGCATGTATCTCTCGAGATTGTTCTGTGTCACATAGCTCTGTCTATCAGTCATCTTCCCTCGGGTTGCCAAACCGAAGCTTATTTGAATCAGTGCTTTTCAACTGGCGCTGTGGATGTTTTGAGGTCAGTGGACCTTATGAGGTTGCACTGCAGATTGCACATTGCACAGAGAAAAAAAATGCACATCCTTCCCACTGGCACGGAGTATCTAATGAACTTCGGACCAAAGAGGCAAGCTGCCAGATAACTCGTACTTTTTCTGCACCTGTTGACAAGCTGAATGCGGTCGATTTTTGTCTTCACGGCCTGGATGGTAATCAGATGGAGTGGGAAATCTACCCCAGTGATCCTGTTGTCAATAGTAATGAGATGCTTTCCGCGATTACCTTAGGTGCTGATGCTGTCTTTTGAAAGTTTTAGGATAAGGGTCAGCGGATGTGTGTTAATATTTACAGGTTTCCCCATGCAGAAAATTTAGAAAACCATTGGTTTAAGTCTAAACTTGCTATTCATTTTCAGTATAATTAACAGTAGAATTCCTACTGAGAGCGTCTGATTTCCTCTATCATGGTTCATATTACTGTAATTAATTAGATACAGTGTTTTTCTTACCTTTCCAACATTAACATTGTGGAAAATTGCAAAGATTCTTGACAGTTTTTATTTCTACATGAGTAACTGCTGTATGTGGCCTGGAGCATTAAATAGAACAAGCTGCAGGTTGAAGATAGAGCTCCCAGCTCAATCATCTGGAAAAGTCGCATCTATTTAAAAGTGATTAGGCAAACTTTATACAATGACCATAAAATGAAAAAAATACAAGTTAATTTTATTAGGAGACTTTTTTATACTTCATTTGGCTTCATAATTTTAATTTAACATTATTAATGTAATTCTTGTGTATGTTAGTTCTGCATTGAAAAAAAGGGTAAATGAAATGAGCAGCAAAAATGTAGGAAGATATTTTATTCATTTGTTTTTCTTTATAACATGCTAATTAACTGCAAATATTTCATAGTCAACTGGCTCAGAGATTATAAACAAACAATCTTCAACGTCTTTCATTCCAGACTCTCATAAAACTTGTCATTTTAAAAACCCTGTAATTTCCCAATGGTTACTTTGAGGTGGGCTGGATGCATAATGACTAAGAACAAGAAACAGCCCCTCCTGTGATCAGAAACAATGACATCCAAATGACTTCATGAGCATCAGGAATCGGTTTGGCAATTGCATAGCTCATCTGTGATGTCACTAATCAAAAAAGACTGTTTAGTGCCATCATTTTTCTTGCAAGCAAAAAAGATAATCCCAGACTTTAAGCCTAATAGAGTACAGCATTGGCACTTGTGCATATTTAATGATGCCTTTTTATTACATATGTGGACAGGCAACGGTTAATATTACAGATCGTTCTAGAGGAGTCTTCAATAATAGATGATTGGGATGATGAAGACTGAGGTAATAGAACAGCACTTGAGTACAATCCATTCCTTTCAATGAGATCTACTGACATGAATGAATGATTTTCTGGAATTTGGCTCAGCTGAATCAGACTATATTTTTTACAATCACTCAAATAAATTCTTATCTATCACCTGAAAGATAGTCTTTAACCATATGATTATCTATATATAATTCGTTCTCATTTTTGATAAAGTCACGGGAGGATGGTGTTGAAGATTTATACCATCTCCCATAAGGGGATCTATTATAGGGCAAATGGAGTACCTGAGGCGGTCTCTGGGTTAATACAAATTCTTGGTGTTTTAGTGAGAAAGGGAAGGAAGTTGAAATATTTCTTTTTGTTTCAATTTTCCTGTCAAAAACAGTCAAAAGCAAGCCAAGTTTAAATTGACGGATATAATTTTGATCTGCCATTCTTCATCAAACTAGATTTATTAGAGCCTATAGATTTCAAAGAGAGCTTTATTTCTGTCTCCAAAATAATAAAATAAAGCTAACACCAACAAAAGGTAGACATTCTGAAGAATTGTTTTTGACATTAAAGAGACCATGAAACTTTACCACATCACAGTTGCCAGTATTGATAAAAATGATGTCCAGACAGTTATTGTGTCTTGCACCTAATGGCAGTGATGTGGTTTACGTTGTTATAACACTTTCTGCCTCAATTTGTAGAGCAACATGAAGTAGTTGACATCAGTTTGTCTTCATAAGTAGCAAACAAGAGGACCAAAGGTTTAAAAGAAGCCATGTTTAATTGGGTTGTTCTAGCTGGAGTGTCATTAAGTAGAATCATTTTATTATCACTTTCATATACTAATTAATCTCCTGTGGCATTCTACACGGGGACTCAAGGCCCTGTACAGTCTTCAGGTCAAGCATAGAATTTACAGCATAGAAACAGGCCAGTGTTTATGCTCCACATGAGCCTGCTCCCACCCATCTTCATCTAATGTGATCAGCATAACATTCTCTTCCTTTCTCCCTTATGTACTTATCAAGCTTCCCTTTAAATACATCTATGCTATTTGCCTCAACGACTCCATGTGGTAGCAGGTTCGACATTCAACCACTCACTGGGTAAATACATTTCTCCTAAATTCCTTATTGGATTTGTTAGTGACTGTCTTTTATTTATGATCTCTAGTTTTGGATCCCTAATTGTCTTAGGAGCAAATTTATACATATTTCTGGTTCACCTGTGCTCCTTTTTTTATTCACTCTCTTTTCTTGGTTTACTTTCTTTCCATTTTGGTTCATGCTCATTGTCTCCTTTTCTCTGGTTCATGTTCTCTCTCTCTCTCGTTCATGCTGTCCCCTTTTCTGGTTAATGTTCTCACCTCCCTTGTTCTCACTATTCCCCTCCTTTTCTGGTTCATTTTCTTTATTTCCTTCTCTTTCCTCTTGATGCCACTTCCTATTTGTTTATTACCAGATGGGAAATTGCAGGTATGAGGAACACTCTGTGACAAGCACACTGTAAATCCAATACGGTTGTCTCAGTGCCTCATAACTGACCTAGATTTCATTCTGGTTATGCCATAAGCAAATTGCATTATCATGTTGTGAATGTTACAATGTATCATGAAAATTGTGACATATTACCACTTTCCCACACCCTTAACAATAATTGTGATGTCGAAGTGCTACATTGTGTTGTTATGGATTATTTTTATTATTACTTATGCGGTGTTCCAGTCTTCTGGTGGTCATCTGGCAGGGTGGGGGGGCTTCTCCAATGTTTGTCAGAAGCCTGTTACAAAAAGAGCACAAGTGTTTTCTAATGATCTTCATCGGACTTGTTTACGTTTTTTTGTGTGGCCCAACAACTATGGGGTGGGGGGGGGATTATACAGTGCGAGACCCCACTTTCTATTGTGTTGTGGCAATGCAAGTGCATGCTTCAAATTCATTGAGATGTAGTGTCTCAAACGAGCGTACTATGCTTAAACAAAGGGGACTACAGTGGGATGAGGGCAGAGTTGGCTAAAGTAGACTGGAAACACAGATTAAACGGTGGCACAATTGAGGAACAGTGGAGGACTTTTAAGGAGCTCTTTCATAGTGCTCAACAAAAATATATTCCAGTGAAAAAGAAGGGCGGTAAGAGAAGGGATAACCAGCCGTGGATAACAAAAGAAATAAAGGAGAGTATCAAATTAAAAACCAATGCGTATAAGGTGGCCAAGGTTAGTGGGAAACTTGAAGATTGGGAAAATTTTAAATGACAGCAAAGAATGACTAAAAAAGCAATAAAGAAAGGAAAGATAGATTACGAAAGTAAACTTGCGCAAAACATAAAAACAGATAGTAAAAGCTTTTACAGATATATAAAATGGAAAAGAGTGACTAAAGTAAATGTTGGTCCCTTAGAAGATGAGAAGGGGGATTTAATAATGGGAAATGTGGAAATGGCTGAGACCTTAAACAATTATTTTGCTTCGGTCTTCACAGTGGAAGACACAAAAACCATGCCAAAAATTGTTGGTCACAGGAATGTGGGAAGGGAGGACCTTGAGACAATCACTATCACTAGGGGAGTAGTGCTGGACAGGCGAATGGGACTCAAGGTAGACAAGTCCCCTGGTCCTGATGAAATGCATCCCAGGGTATTAAAAGAGATGACGGAAGTTATAGCAGATGCATTCGTTATAATCTACCAAAATTCTCTGGACTCTGGGGAGGTACCAGTGGATTGGAAAGCAGCTAACGCCTCTGTTTAAAAAAGGGGGCAGACAAAAGGCAGGTAACTATAGGCTGGTTAGTTTAACATCTGTAGTGGGGAAAATGCTTGAACCTATCATTAAGGAAGAAATAGCGGGACATCTAGATAGGAATAGTGCAATCAAGCAGACGCAACATGGATTCATGAAGGGGAAATCATGTTTAACTAATTTACTGGAATTCTTTGAGGATATAACGAGCATGGTGGATAGAGGTGTACCGATGGATGTGGTGTATTTAGATTTCCAAAAGGCATTCGATAAGGTGTCACACAAAAGGTTACTGCAGAAGATAAAGGTACGCAGAGTCAGAGGAAATATATTAGCATGGATAGAGAATTGGCTGGCTAACAGAAAGCAGAGAGTCGGGATAAATGGGTCCTTTTCGGGTTGGCAATCGGTGGTTAGTGGTGTGCCACAGGGATCGGTGCTGGGACCACAACTGTTTACAATATACATAGATGACCTGGAAGAGGGGACAGAGTGTAGTGTAACAAAATTTGCAGATGACACAAAGATTCGTGGGAAAGCGGGTTGTGTAGAGGACACAGAGAGGCTGCAAAGAGATTTAGATAGGTTAAGCGAATGGGCTAAGGTTTGGCAGATGGAATACAATGTCAGAAAGTGTGAGGCCTTCCACCTTGAAAAAAAACAGTAAAAGGGAATATTATTTGAATGGGGAGAAATTACAACATGCTGCGGTGCAGAGGGACCTGAGGGTCCTTGTGCATGAATCCCAAAAAGTTAGTTTGCAGGTGCAGCAGGTAATCAGGAAGGCGAATGGAATGTTGGCCTTCAATGCGAGAGGGATGGAGTACAAAAGCAGGGAGGTCCTGCTGCAACTCTACAGGGTATTGGTGAGGCCGCACCTGGAGTACTGCGTGCAGTTTTGGTCACCTTACTTAAGGAAGGATATACTAGCTTTGGAGGGGGTACAGAGACGATTCACTAGGCTGATTCCGGAGATGAGGGGGTTACCTTATGATGATAGATTGAGTAGACTGGGTCTTTACTCGTTGGAGTTCAGAAGGATGAGGGGTGATCTTATAGAAACATTTAAAATAATGAAAGGGATAGACAAGATAGAGGCAGAGAGGTTGTTTTCACTGGTCAGGGAGACTAGAACTAGGGGGCACAGCCTCAAAATACGGGGAGCCAATTTAAAACCGAGTTGAGAAGGAATTTCTTCTCCCAGAGGGTTGTGAATCTGTGGAATTCTCTGCCCAAGGAAGCAGTTGAGGCTAGCTCATTGAATGTATTCAAATCACAGACAGATTTTTAACCAATAAGGGAATTCAGGGTTATGGGGAGCGGGCGGGTAAGTGGAGCTGAGTCCACGGCCAGATCAGCCATGATCATGTTGAATGGCGGAGCAGGCTCGAGGGGCTAGATGGCCTACTCCTGTTCCTAATTCTTATGTTCTTATGTTCTTATATTAATGTAGTGGCATGAACTTTCACCAGTGGTGTTCATCCCACTGTATTCAGAATGACAGATAAGAAAAGTACAGAAAGAGCTGTGGTTCAACTAAACCTGCAAGGCACAGATCGTTGTCAAAATATTTGCCTTGCACCCATGTTGTGGTAGATTTATATCATTTCAGAGACAAGCCATAACTTCTACGCAGATGTGTGCTAATTTTTTCCATCAATGAGCTTTGCCTGGAGGACTGACAATGCTTTGTAGAGTGGAGGGTCAGGAAACCTGTTGGGAAAATGTTTTTTGAAGCTTTCTCCCTTACTTATCGCCCCCGGGTTTCTGCATTGTGAAATATTCTATGAAACGTAGCCTAGAGTCTGAAACATTTTGTGATGAGATTCTGAACTTGGAATGGTCACAGCACCTAAAAGGGACTGCCCAGAGGAAGAAGAAATAAATGGTTAACTATTACTTAATTGTCTGAGGAGCAACGTTTTCCTTTCCGTTTAAGCATCAGACAATAGCTAATCAAGTTTGAAAAGTGTTTACCTGTTGTGAGAAAGTATTGTCAGGTTGTTCTCCTGAGAATGCCTGTGCTCCACGTCCTCATTAAGCATCCCTTTCCTTTAAATCTTTATCTGTCACAGACAGTCAGTCACCTTGTTGTTGTTCACCAAGCAAAAATTAGAATTTAATACAGGCTCACTCAAATTTCTGAGCTAATTCATTCCCTTGAAATGGGAGAAGGATGTTCCAAACCATTCATTTGTGAGTGGGGTTTACAGAAAAGATCACTGTCCTTTTCATTTTAATACCTGCCATGCTTGTTTTTTTTTCTGTGACAGGATAATAAAGGAGGTCAATCATTCATTTCAAAATCGACACAGCAGTGCCCTTTCTAGAATCCAGCCGTACCAGCCAAAAGGTTTCAGATAAGGCCGGTCTGTCTGTATAATTCTGTCTTTAGTCACAGCTGATATTCTGTTCAACTAAGCGACAGTTCGAATACTGAGCGACTTATTTATTCACTTTCAGTGCAGCTTAAATTTCCAACAGTATCGCGCAGTACAGATTTAGATTGAATAGCACCATCCAGATCCCAGTTGGCTAAGCCAACTTGATTTCCAGAACAGCAGAAGATTGCTTTGATTTAAAAGCAAATGCTAAATTTAAAATGATAAATTAAAGCAGGGTTTGTGTAAAGAAAGAACAATGTATGTGCAAGTGATCCCATGAAATCAGGCTTATACATTATTGTTTTTATTGACTTTTAATGACAGAAAATCACTATTATAACTACTTTGTTGGTGCCCCGCCCCCATTTAATTTTAAGTGAGAACTAAAATAACTTATTGCTAAGCTGCCCTGTCTTTCCGCATTTTGCATTTCGATTAACTTCAAGTAAAAAATCAGCTTCAAAGCTTTGAGTGTGGGAAAGATAAAATCAGATTTTGATTACTAACATATTTAGAAGGATAATTGTCACTGTTTTGAGTGGGAAAACTGTTTGGAAAGGTTGTAAATTGCAGTGCTATTCTTATGACACAAATCATGTCATTGCATTGCCTATTGATCAATATTTGGAAAAATCTTTGTCAGTAATTATATAGAGACAAAATCATTGTCATCATTAACTCACTTCCAGCTTTGATCTGATGTTGCTGTCCTTGAAGCCTCATGATAGCTCAACAGCACATATCTCCATCCTGTACATTTTGCAGTCTCAGCTGTCCCACATCTATTATTTTTCTGATAAAATCAATCTTTTTTTTATTGTCTTCCTCAAATGTTCGTATCATTGATGAATGCTTATTGCATGCAAAGGCAATCTATCTGTGGCCTTTTGTTGAACACATTCAAAGCATTGTAGCTTGTCTTAATTTTATCAACAAATGTATTTTCCATATTGATTTGTCATTTGATGATCTCATTGTCTTCATTTCAACCCAATGTCTTTTGTCTTTATTTTGCTTTCTCCTTCAGTGTTCACACTGTACTGCCATAAAGGTGACTTGGGCAATGAGCCATTGATATTGCCTTGACTTTAGTTACACTGTTACAGCTTTTGATTTGATATGATTGCACTCAAACCCTCATTCTATCTAACCCACTGAAACAAGTGAAGCAGATTGAATATATTTCCCTCTAAACATACAGCTAGGTTCATCTGGCCACAAATAATTGTGCTATCTGGTTCCTGTTAATATGAAGACAAACACAGGCTGTGCAATGCACTCTCTGTGTGACTGCACTGTATATGCAATGATCCTCTGAGTTTCAGAGGAAGCTGAACCAGTCAGAATAACTTTGTCCAACACACTATACCTACTTACAAGCACATTCTCTGTCAGCATGAAGGGTTGGACTGTTCCTATCAGGTACCCATTAGTGCATTTCATTAATTATCTGGCACAGTGGATTATGGGCTGTTGTGTCACAATATAACTGAATCTCCAGATCAGAATATTGGGTTGGTCTTAATACAATGGAACATATTTTGGATTTTTAAACCCAATGTTGAGATATTCACACTTTTCACTCATGTTATGCCTATGGGAGAATAACCTCCTTGTTTCGCAAGGGTACAATAGTTTATCCACCACGCCCAAGTGACTAGACAAATCGGTTAGTTAATTTTCAATTGTAAGTTGTGGTATTTATATTGAAAAAATTATAAAGATCGCCCGTCCCAGAAGTCCTGTCTCCGACATTGCCCCGAGAGCAAATGTCCTCTAGCTTCGCAGACCTGTGAAGCTGGCATTGACATCTGCCTGTGCCTGGCACGCGGGGCAATTTCCCCTGTGGAACGTTAAGGGGTTGGCACGGGGCGGTGAGGGGTTGCCGTGCACGCTGTGACATGGTTTCTCGGCGGCCCGGGGCACTAACCGCGGGCCGTGGCGCTGCTGTGGCAGCACCTCCCAAACCTCCAAGACAATTTCCAAGGAGGTGCTAGTGCCCCCCCTCCCCCAGGCTAAAACTGCATTGTGCCCCATTAGCGCCCCCTGAAGGCAAGAAATTGTCAATTTTGCCTCCGCAGAATTTGGTTGGATAAAATGTATTTCCAGTGTCTTGAATCTTATTTACACAAATGACATAAAATAATTTTTTCCTGATATCCTTGTTGAGCTGCCTATAATTGCAGCAATTTGACAGACTCTACAACATTCATCATATGGATTTTAACGTAGAATTAGATAATTATCAATTCATCGTGCTGTGTTATCTTTTATTTTGCCATTGATCTAATTAACAGTCTTGGGACAATGGCCCCAAGTTTCGTGCCGCGGCGAAAACGGCGCACCTCCGAGCTGGGCGCCTGTTTTTCGCACCGAAAACTGCGCCTAAAAAAAAGTCCGATATTCTCGAGCTCCTTGGATCTCGATGTCTGCTTGGCGCGGCGCGCTCTTCGCAGCAGGGGCAGAGCCTAATACTCGCGGCAATTTTCTAAGTAGCAGGGGGTGGGTACAATTTCAATTAGCCTTCGTGGTGCCGGCAACCCTGCACGTGCGCGCACGCGCAGTCTCACACAAACATTGGCACTCGGCCATTTTTAAAAATACTGCAGAAAAAGTGAAGATTTGTTTCTTGGACCCCTGGAAAGGCTTGTAATTTAATTTTTTTTTATATTTCTGTGTGTGAGGGAGTGCTTTTAGCAGCACTGCTGAATAAATCACCTGCTGAAATCAGTGAGTTCAGCTTTTCACTGCTAAATTTGCAGAACCGGTGCTGCATTGGTACATGCAAATTAAGGACTGTGTGTTTGGAGAAATAAGAGTGCCAATTCAACTTTGCAATAATATGTGGTGTTGACAATGCAGCACCCATTCTGCAAATTTAAATATAAAACTGTCGATGTGGCTGCCTCTCCCTGTCCAAATGGCCTCAGTCCCCTTCACAGCTCGAAGGATGCTGCTGTATCTTCGGCTGCCGGCCAGGCACTGACGCCGCTGATATCCTATGGCCGAATGACCTCACGTCTGTCCGCTGCTGATTCTTTGGCTGCCGGCCAGCCACTGACGCCTCCCCTAAAGCGTGGCCGAATGGCCTCAAGAACCTTAATGAGCTGCGTGTGTCCTGCGTTGATTCTTCGGCTGCCGGCCAGCCACTGACACCGCTGCTATCTCATGGCCAAATGGCCTCACATCGGTCCGCTGATTCTTCGGCTGCAGGCCAGCCACTGACGCCGCTGATATCTCATGGCCGAATGGCCTCGGGTCCGTCCGGTGCTGCTTCTTCGCGGCCAGCCACGAAGAGAATGAAGGCCTGCCTCAAGCACTGCAGCTCAGCTCAAAGCTTGCTGCCGCTGCCGTCGAGACACTGACGCCACACCGCTGCCTGTCTCCAACATGAAAGGCCTGCCTGAAGCACTTTCACTCAGGTAGGAACATGGTTTATTTAATCTTTTCTTTGCTTATAAATTTTTATTCAGGTTGGATTTATTTGTATAATATTTGTATAAGTATAACTAAGGATTGATTGTAGAATTTAATGACTTCCCTTCCCCCCCTTCCCCCCCCCCCCCCCATCTCGTTCCCTATGCCTAATTTGTAACCTGATTTTCTAAAGTGTGGACAAGGTTTTTTCGAACGTACAAAAATCTTCACTTACTCCATTCTAAGTTAGTTTGGAGTAAGTTTTCACTCACGAAACTTTGAAATCAGGCGTAAGTGGCCGGACACGCCCCCTTTTGAAAAAAAAATTCTGTTCCAAAGTGAAACTGTTCTAACTGACTAGAACTGGAGCAAACTAAATGTGGAGAATTCCGATTTCTAAGATACTCCGTTCTACACCAGTTGCTCCTAAAAATCAGGAGCAAATCATGTGGAAACTTGGGGCCAAAATATTTACTATAAAAGGTACAAATAGATATTAGCAAGCACTGGAAATCTTCTCGTGACAACAGATACTTTACAGTTCATTATTTAAGAGTAAATATCCGAGAATTACACACTCAATATTTGTATGTATGTCTGCGTATATGTATATATATATGCATAAGTAGCTCTTTTAAGACTTTAGGAAAGATAATCAAGTGTTTTGAAATAGGTCTCTCAACATACCTGAACAAGTCAATGTGAGAGACTTGAAGGTAAAATATTTATATTTATATATTTTGATAGATAAGGGGCTTCGGAAGGACAGATTTTTGAAGAATGTTTCAGCAGACTCTTATTGCAAGCTTCAATTATGTAATCCATTTGATATTGCTACTATTTCATGATCTCAAAATGCCTGTGTTTGTATATGGCAGTGTTTTTATATACCAATGCATAGTCACACTTAAAGTATTTCAAATTGAACCACATGAAGAACTATTTGGTAATAACTTCAAAAATATCTAAACAGGTTGTTATTCCGCTGATTTATGAGAGAAAAGGTCAGTCTTGGCAACATTCAATTTCAATAGATCTTTGTTAGAATTTGGTTTTGGTAATAAAGGAACAACCTTAGCTCAGTGGTAGTTATTTTGCCTCTATGTCAGAAGGTTATGGTTTAAGCCCCAATTACATAATCCAGACTGACACTGTAGTGGAGTGCTGAGGGAGTGCTACCCTGTCAGAAGTGTTGCCTTTCAGATGAGATGTTAAACCGAAGCCCCGTCCGCCCTTCAGTTGGATGGATAGGATCACAGGGGAAGATATTGAAGTTCTAGGACCAGATGTTCTTTAGTTGTTGCTTTAGCACAATCATAATTGTGTTTTTCTCAGATTTTTTAAAAATGTAGTTAACACACAGGACCATGGGAATTCTCCTTCTGATAGGATAGTTAACTTTAAAGAAGTGCAGTCTTTAACAAGAAGTGCTCAGCAAACTTTTGTTTCCATTAAGAGCAAATTATGTCCCATCATAACATATGGTTGATAAATGGAAACTCTAGTCTATATTTGAGTCGAATAGGTGTCACATCAAACTATGTAGCAGCCCAATGTTCTCTCTCTCAGGTAGTTGCCTGTTTAAGGTCTCAGTTTTAAACTGTTCAAACTGTTTTTGTCAGGGCACGTGATTGCTCAAGAACTTCTAAGTGTTCTCAGAATGTAAAGAAAATATAATTAATAAACTGAAATCTTTTTGATTTCAGACTCGTTTGTTCCACATCTACTTCTAGTTTTGTGAGATAATTTGTAATTGTTCCATTGAAACGAATAGAAGCATATAATTGACAGCAAAAATAAGACAGTTCTCTGGAGTATTTTATGCCTAAGCTCTTGGTAATTGCAGAATCAGATATTATTTTACGGTGATTTTGTATTGTAAATCATTTTGTTTAATTCAGTTTAAGTGAACTCTCCAGGCCTAATTTCACACCCAGTTTGGTATTTTATACTCCATTTTATCAGCATACGTGTTCAGTAAATCAGAGTATAATGAAAATACTGAAACTGGACTTGATCACCTGACTTTTTTCACCCAAACTATAATTAAAGTGGTAAATTACTTTGCTTATTATATAGAGCTGTGATTGTTCAAAATAGTGCTGAAAGGACCCTTAAATTGTGTTAATTTACAGTGTTGAGATGGAAAATTTTGTTTCAGTCTTCAGAATTACTTGGTGTCTTATCATCATGCCATCATTAAATAAAATTATGTGATTAGTTTCGCATATGCTAACTGAACATGTAACCTTGGATCAGACTGTCTCTGAATCAGTTTTTCTACCTTCCTCTTAATATAATACTCAAATCACACAGGTTTGCACCATACAGTGTCTTTGTTGAAAGTGCTTATTGTATTTTAATTTAGGTGACTTAATTGCCCTGTTGAAACTGTTCTATTTCTGCAGATTATTAATTAGAGCTAATATAGCAGCAATCATAATGTTTGTTAACAGCAACAGAAAAGATTGAAAGGATAGGATCTTATATACGATAGTAAACAGTATAGGACAAGTGTGGCAATAAATGCCCGCCTTGCCAATGCCAAGGATATATATGTTTTTAAATCCAGAGCACTACTTCAATTTAAACTGTGACGGGACAGGTGGGTGTAGGTTTTAATTGGCGAATGGTAAATTTCAGACTGATATCAGGAAGTTCTTCTTCACACAGAGAATGGTTGACATTTCCAGGTCAGGTAATGGAAGCAAAAAACCCTTAAATCGCTTTAAAAAACAGTGACGGACATTGTTGATCCTTTTGGGGTGGACACGCTAAAATGAACCAAATGATCTTCCACGTTGTATCAATCTTGAGAGTTTATGTTGTGTTACAGAAAATGATGGAGCAGTGCCACCAAATACCAGTGCACTAGCATACTATTCCATGGAGTTATATAGCCTGAGTTTGTGCCCCAGATTAACTACATCGTAAATTCTCCATCTTGCCGTGCCAAGCATTGTGGAAGATAAACATCCACCACAGGGAGGGGAAATCAGAGAATAACTTAAAAATAGCACAAGTAGAAACTTGGGAGTGCATCTGTTAAGTAGAGAATTATGTGGGATGAAGCAAAATATTAGAAGAGAGCAAAACTGCACACTTACATTAACACCCCCCAAAAAATGGGGGCTTTGAAAAAATAAAAGCTGTGAATGTTAAAACCGAATTATGGAGCCAGACTCCCAAGGATTACTCTGATTGGCAGAGATGATAGTTGTAAATGTTATGGGTTGAATAGATTATAACGTGACTCACAACACTGGAAGCTGAGGCTGGAATGTTTCTCCGTTTATAATCACTGGGAGAAAATTCTGCCTGAAGATTCCAAAATAAATGTAATTTAAGCTGTAATAATTTTTTCATCAGTGTCTTTGACATATAAATATGTACTAGTGAATTACACTCCTGTTGTCATTATTTAAAAAAAATGATCACTGTGCACCAGAGCACTTTTAACTGGTTACAGTATTTTATCTTGCATTGAATGTGAATGATTTTGTCTGAGTCATTTTTGATTGTAAGTAGGATATGACTTTGCGGAGGTTGACATTAAGTGTGTAAAACTCTAATTGTTTTGAATTGCTACTCTTGATACGCCATTGACACGAATGATCGTTTCTGAATAATCTGAATTTAATACAAATTGTTGTGGCAACTCAGACTGAAAGAGGGTGAGGCTTGAATTTTAGTGATCCCATGTAGTTCATTTGCATTCATATCATGACCTTTTCTAGCCCCTTTTAATGCTAGAAACTTCTATCAAAAGCAGTGATAATAGCAAATGGCACCTTGAGTAACAAATGAATCAAAAGGTTGATACATTCCTTAATTCTTCTCCAGATTTCTCTCACAATTGTGAGATGGTTCACAATTTAATTTGCCTCATTTAAATCACTTTTTATCTCAACCACTTTTTCCTGCCCTGTCAAAAGCTGAAAAGCTTTTAATATGTTAAAAGCCTTTTTGAAAGATATCTTGCCTTTGTCCCATTCAGTTGAATGAAATCTCTATTGATAATATTTCTATTTGAATACCAGGAGTGGATAGGCACAGAAAAGTGACAGAAGCCTTTCATTCAGAAATAGAAATATGCAGAAAATGATCTTTAATATATGATAAATTGCATTCCAAAAAAGCAATGAAAGGACTTTCAGTCCTTTAACGCTTAGACATAATAACTACTTAGACTGGGCAAATTACTCAGTGGACCCTAAGTGAGCAGAATTGTGCTTTGATGTTGTAGAATGACATAGATTAGATGCCTACTAGCATTGTTCCATCAAAGTATTTTTTTACCTTTTATAATAAAGATCATCTAACATCACCATTGGAAAATAGGGAAGAGAAGATAGATGAATCTGGATTTTAGATTTGACATCCCCCCCAATTTGGAAACACATTTCCCATAAATCTAGAAGCATATTTTTCCAAATATTGTGATTGAGGATGGTCTTTCTCCTAATCTAGTCATTTCTGATGTGGTTAGATGTAAGAGATAAGAAACAAGGTCATGGGGTGCATAGAGATAAAACTAATGTTGCCTTTTTGGGGCATCTAGTCGAGGGTGTAAATGTATATATGCATCACAGCACTACTGAGGGTCGATGATACTGCTGCAACAGTGACTTTTACCAAAATAGGGTAATGGCTCGTAAATGTTGTGAAACCCCAATCATTATTCCATGTAGCATTCAACTTTAATGTACGTAGAGATTTTTTTCTCTCGCATGTCTGTGTGTCTATTGCTTCAGCATGCCAGTTTTTCTAACCTTGATTCAGCTATAATGTACTTGTTATTTGAAGCAAGCAAGAATGATGTTTTAGATTGTTGCGGGCCAAACAAATAAGGGCTCTTTCGTAGTCTTGGCCACCTGGTCTAACATTTTTGTGCCACTGTAATCAAAAAAATTAAACAAACAATAGGCTCCCGAGCTTGATTCTGCAGTCGGCAGGATGCATGTTTACAGAAAGTCTTCCTTTGGTTGCTTGCCAGCAAGAAAAACTGTGCCAAAGCTTGTTTTTGCAAAGAGATAATGATACTTGTGGCCCTAAATGCCTGCCAGGCTCCAAAGTGTTATGTCAAAACTCGGTTTTCTGCTCACAAAAATGATAACATCCTTTCATGCCACGTCCCTATCCTACCATACTATCCCAATAAACACATAGGTTAGTGCAAAATTGGCTCTAAATTAGTTTGTAGGTTGGTCGTGGTGAAAGTAATTCATTTGTGCAGTGGAATATGGTATTCTTCGAGCAATCACTCTGCAATCGTAATGGAACATTAGATGGTTGAATTTATAAACACTCTATTTTGAACCCAACAGCGAAGCCATGCTATTTCATTTTCTAGTACATTGGGGAGTTGGTTCTACATGAAGATTTTTCCAGCAGCATACACAACTAACAAAGGCATTGGTGGGGTTATATTGTTTGGCTAGATATAGGATGGCTTCCTAGGCTTGTCAGTAAGCTGTAAGCCAACTAACACAAGTTTGGGCATTCGGCCTCTCAGCTAATGAAAGAATATAGAAGATATATGAGTTTTTTTAACGTAAACAAGTGGCACCTTTGGGGAGCTTGACTTCAGTTACTACATTTATACCACCATGTACTTTTGCTTGTGGGTAACTTAATGAGACAGAAGAAATACTTGCTTCTGCTTGTGATGGAAATGGAGTTTTTTGAGAGTGGGATGAAACATTTCAGTTTATTGCTATTTAGCTATATTCTTTCATTGTCACATCCCTGTCACTTTCTGACAACTGAGTGAACCCTGTAAGTCTGTGCTCAGAGCCAGAGGCAAATCACTCCTGTCTTACAACCAGACCACAGTATCAGCCACCTATGCGACCTTCACATCTGTTACACTGTTGTTATTCTGGTGGGAAGCCAAGAGTTTACAATAGGGAATCAAGTGGGAGAATGAAGGTCATGAAATACAAACTAAACTCAAATTTATCCAAAGTACCTAAATTTGGGTGATTTCAGATTTCTATTTTAATTCTGTGCTCAGTTCTACCATATATAGAACCAAACTCAATAGCGATGTTATCATTTTTTATTGCAAGATTTTATGTTAAGTTTATTGTTTAGGGGCTCAATTTTCCTGGGTAATTTGCATCGTTTTTTTGGCGCGTGCCGTTTTTTCTGGCGTAATTATTTAATTCAAAGTTTCCCACTGGAATCTGCCCCAGCGTAACTGCTATAGTTATGCTTTTTCGAGGTTAGGTTTTTTTGATGTTCCCTCATGTCTGCATCAGTTTTCAGCATTTTTCGCAGTTTGCCCCCCAAATTTTTATCCTAGTTTGGCTTATCTGGTCACTCCCGAAAAACCTTCTGGTGAGTTAACAGAAAGCAGCGCACTTTGAAAAATCGACACTGAAAGAAGCCATTGTTTCTCATCAAAGTTTTTGGAGGGAGTCTCCAACACTTGAAATATCCACAACAAAGTTCAACTTTTTTTAACCTTTCAACAGAGTACATGAAAGTTTCTTGGATTTCTGAAGTTTTCATTTTTTTTACTCACTCGCCAACACCGAACTTCTTCAAGCTGGAGAGGCCGTAGGATTCGGCCCAGTGCCTGGACATAGGGGCTCGGCTGGAAAACAAGCCCGGGAGCGGGGAGGGTGGAAGAGAGGTAGCGATCGCAAGGCTTCTGCACTGAGCCCGGGGAGGGAGGTGGCGATCGGAAGGCTGCTGCACTAGGCACAAAGCTGCAGTGAGTTTGGGGCGGGGGTGGGGGGAGAAGGGGCGACGTCACAAAACTGCAATGAATTGTGGGGGGGGGGGTGGGGGGAAGGGGAGAAGTCATGAGACTGCAGTGAGTTGGTGGGGTGGGGGAGAGAAGTCCATCCAAACAGACCTTGCGGAGAGAGAACAAAGAACCTGTCCTGCCTGCTGTGTTAATAATGGAATAAATAATGAAAATGATTCAGATTTAATGTAAAATATATTTTATTCAAAAGTTTAACAAACAGTTCTTTGGGCTCAATTTTCCCCAAAGCTTTTTTTTGGCGTACTGGAAGAGTTATGTCTGTTTTTTGGGGGTCCAAGTACGGCAAAAAAAATGTTCCAAGTTTCTCTGTTGGATTTCTTCATTTTGGCACAACCTAACCTGTCCTTTAGTTTTGGGGGTGGAGCCTTGATCAGCGCCAAAAAGATCAGGTTGCCACGGTAATCAGGGACACAATGCGAGCTGAGGCTGCAAAGTGAAACACACAGCCAGCTCGCAACACATTAAAACATATTGCATCAACTTAAAAAGACATTAAAATGTATTGCAGCAACTTATCTCCAATTATTAAAGTTTCTCCTCCACGTGCCACCCCCCCTCCCCCCCACCGATGTCAGTGCTGATCCTCGCCCCTATCCCAGGCTGATGGGCCTCCCGGTCTGCTTCCCCCGCCCGCCCCAAGCCTTGAGTTCCATGCCAGTCCTGCTTCCCCCACCCCTAACCCTGGCCGAAGGGCTTGCCAGTCCTGCTCCTGCCCCCACCCCCGTGCCTTGCTGGTGCCGGTCCCAGTCCTGCTCCCCTGCCCCTAGCCCTGGCCGAAGGGCTTGCCGGTCTGCTTCCCCAGCCCACCCCGACCCCTTGCCAGTGCCGGTCCAGCTACAGCTCCCGCCCGCCCCCAGGCCCGTGCCTTGCCAGTCCCGCCTCTAGCTGAGGCCGGATGTTCAGCAAAACTGTCTCAACTATCTGTGACACTCCTTCCCTGATATTCAGTGATAGTGTTTGCACCATCTCTGACATTTCCTCCTTGATGTTCACTGACAGCGCATCACCTACCCGTGACATTCCCTCCCTCATGGTCACTGACATCGTTCCCATTTCTCATGAGATTGCTGTTACTTCTCTCGACAGTCCCGCTACCCAGTCCCATTCCCTGGATTCTGGGGAGGTCCCTGCAGATTGGAAAACTGCAAATGTAGCAGCCCTATTTAAAAAAGGAGGCAGAAAAAAGCAGGAAACTATCGACCAGTTAATCTAATATCTGTGGTTGGGAAAATGTTGGAGTCCATTATTAAAGAAGCAGTAGCCACATATTTGGAAAAGCAAAATTCAGTCAGGCAGAGTCAGCATGGATTTATGAAGGGGAAGTCATGTTTGACAAATTTGCTGGAGTTCTTTGAGGATGTAACGAACAGGGTGGATAAAGGGGAAGCAGTGGATTGGTGTATTTGGACTTCCAGGAGGCATTTGACAAGGTGCCACATAAAAGGTTATTGCACAAGATAAAAGTTCACGGGGTTGAGGATAATATATTAGCATGGATAGAGGATTGGCTAACAAACAGAAAACAGAGTCTGGATAAATGGTTCATTCTCTGATTGGCAACCAGTAACTAGTGGGGTGCCGCAGGGATCAGTGCTGGGACCCCAACTATTTACAACATATATTAACGATTTGGAAGAAGGGACTGAGTGTAACATAGCCAAGCTTGCTGATGATACAAAGATGGGAGGAAAAGCAATGTGTGAGGAGGACACAAAAAATCTGCAAAAGGACATAGACAGGCTAAGTGAGTGGGCAAAAATTTGGCAGATGGAGTATAATGTTGGAAAGTGTCAGGTCATGTACTTCGGCAGAAAAAAATAAAAGAGCAAGTTATTATTTAAATGGAGAAAGATTATAAAGTGCCGCAGTAGAGCGGGACCTGGGGGTACTTGTGCATGAAACACAAAAGGATAGTATGCAGATATAGCAAGTGATCAGGAAGGCCAATGGTATCTTGGCCTTTATTGCAAAGGGGATGGAGTATAAAAGCAGGGAAGTCTTTCTGCAGCTATGTAAGGTATTGGTGAGGCCACACCTGGAATACTGCATGCAGTTTTGGTTGCCATATTTACGAAAGGATATACTTGCTTTGGAGGCAGTTCAGAGAAGGTTCACTAGATTGATTCCGGGGATAAGGGGGTTGACTTTCGAGGAAAGATTGAGAAGGTTGGGCCTCGACTCATTGGAGTTCAGAAGAATGAGAGGTGATCTTATTGAAACATATAAGATTATGAGGGGGCTTGACAATGTGGATGCAGAGAGGATGTTTCCACTGAAGGGGAGACTCGAACTAGAGGGCATGATCTTAGAATAAGAGACCGTCCATTTAAACCAGAGATAAGGAGAAATTTCTTCTCTCAAAGGGTTGCACATCTGTGGAATTCGTTACTTCAGAGAGCTGTGGAAGCTGGGACATTGAATAAATTTAAGACAGAAATAGACAGTTTCTTAAATGATAAGGGGTTATGGGGAGCGGGCGGGGAAGTGGAGCTGCGTCCATGATCAGATCAGCCATGAACTTATTGAATGGTGGAGCAGGCTCGAGGGGCCATATGGCCTACTCCTGTTCCTATTTCTTCTGTTCTTATTATGTTCTACCTCATCAATCACCCCACTGATGGTATACAGGAGTGATCGTGTATGGTCAAAGCTCTCCCCACTCATTGCCATTATCTGAACCACATCTGATAGCACCTGCACCTCAGGAGAGCGCGGTCGAGCTCTCCTTCCCCTCCTCTCCAAGGGTGTGGCTCGCACCCCACCACTGCGACCCACAGCCTCGGAAGGTGGGTCCACCAAAGTCAGTAAAACAGTGGGGACTTCATCCACTGTCATCCCCTCTCTCTCACCCCCATGCTCTTGGTCTGGAGGGTGGGATTGGAAGATGTTCTCCTCTTCAGGCTCATCCTCGTCTGAATAATCTTCTGCATCATCAGGGTCGGCCTCAAGTTCTGCAAAATATAGCAGAACATAGACAAATGGTTAGCAGCAAAGGAGGGGGCAGGATGGGTGGCATGAGTAGGTACACACAGCGCAGCCGGCAGGCTGATTTGAAGGACCATGATGAATGATAGCATATTGCATTAACCGAAACATAGCTGACCGAGATATCCCCAGGAACCCTAGCCCGCGCAGTACTTAACATTTAGCAAAGCAAGACTGTGGAATTTGTACAACTTATACTCTCCCTCAAGTATGGGCGCAGCTTGTGCAGTGGTGGTTGCTTTTCTCCAGGCAGGACCCATCAAAGCAGGGACCCTCTCTTCCAATAGTGTCTGTGGCTGCAGATTTGCCGGGCCTCCTCCTGTTCAAGTTCTTTCCCTTTTATTATATGCCACCTTCGTCTGCAAAGATGAAAATGCAACTTTTTAGAGATGGTGTCTTTCTGCTGGGTGGGACATATACAGCTGGTCACATTTACAATAGCAATTCCAGTGAATAAATGAAATTATTCTTACACTAAATACTTGACCAAGGACCTGCCTTTTTTTTTACACTGGCCTCCAGATCTCGTGGTAGTCACCATTGCACAGTAATCTACTGCAACTTGGTTCCAGCATTTCTTCATTTCTTTGGGTGAAACTTTTATGTGATCTCTGCCATCTGTAACTAGTGCCTCCACTTCACCTTGTAAGAAATTCTTGGTCCTTGCCCTGCGTTGCATCTTGAATTGCTGCAGATCCGATTTTTCCAATGCTGTCACACAGCACTCCTTCTCTCACACACAACTGGCTCTTTAAAAATGGCTGATTGCCAACCTGGAGCTGTACTGCGCATGCGCATCCATTGAAATATCGTCAAAAAGTCACTTTTTTTTAATCACGCATGCGCAGAAGGTACGGCATCGTTTTTTCGGCACAGACAGCAGGCTCCACCGCATCCCCCCCCCCCGAAGTGACTGGACACGCTGCGCAGTGTCAAATGTGAATTATATATCGGGGAAACTTTAGCAAAATATTTCTGGCCTAGAAAAACTGGCGTAACTCTGGCAATATGCCAGAAAACGGGCTTGAGCAAAATTGAACCCATTGTGCTGTATGGTTTGTCATTCTCAGAGGTGATAAATAAGCCTTTGTGTGTTGAGGAGGGGTTGCAAATAAATGATTCAATTTGTTATTCCAAAGCAGTAGCATTAATGTTAATACATCGCTATAGAGTTCAGTTTTATGGTGCGTCATTCTCACAAGTGATAGATGTGGGAGTAAATTTGAAATCTTAAAAAGAGATATATGAGGAAGATCAGCAATGCTGCTATAAATAGAATTAGTTGTTAGAAAATTAACAGTCTCTCACTTCATGGAGCTGATCAACCAGTGACTATAAAATCAACAGATGTTAACAGTACAACTTTTCACAATTTGAAGTGTTGATAACGCATTACTCAAAATTTTACCAGTGATTTCTGGGAAGTATTACAGTTGTATTATCTTTTAAATAATCTTTATTTATTAATAGATGTATCTTAAAATTTTAAAAAATCAGTCTTCAAATTTAATGTTATGGAAACATGGATCTACATTTGGCTTTTCTGTGGCACTTTCAATCAGTTTTGTACAAAACACATATAACACTTTTCAGGTCTACAAACAAGTAAATGTATATTTAGCAACTGAGAATTTATCTTTAACCTGTATAGAAAATAAACTCTCCCAGGTTTCTTACGGTTTAGCTTTCTGTGTTCTTGCAAATTGGCATCTGAACCTACATGTATGTGTCCTGGAAAAGTGTGGCACAGAAAAGCTTCAAATTTGCATTGTGTTGAGGCTTTTGGTGCACAAGACTGACAAATAGCATCAAACAACATGCAATTTTAAAAAGTACATGTAAATGAAGGAGTTGATGTCCCTGATTTCTTTCATCCCACCACTGTTGGCTATGCCTTCAGATATCTAGGCTCGAAGCTATGGAATTCTCTCCCTAAACCTCTCCACCTCTCTCTCCTCCTATAAGACCCTCGTTAAAACCTATCAATGTGACTAAGCTTTTGGTCGCCTGTCATAATATCTCCTAATGTGGTTCAGTGTCAATTTTTGTCTCATAACACTGCTGTGAAGTGCCTTAGGATGATTGACTATGTTGAAGGCACTATAAAGGCACAAGTTATTGTTGATTTTAATTGGATGGGAAGAGTCATTGCAACACCAGAATATTTTTGTTGCTCCATTTTTGGAGTAACTTAAAAATCGCAATTCTCCCCATTTAAGTTGCTCCAGTCTAAGTGAGTTAGTTAAGTTTTTTATTAGTTAAGTTTTTTTTCAAAAGGGGGCGTTACCAGCCACTTATGCCTGTTTTGGTCATTTAAGCAAGTTTAGCCAGTTAAAACTTACTCCAAACTAAGTTAGGCCAGAGTAAGTGGCCACTTTTGTACGTTCTGAAAAACCTTGCGGTGAATTAAGCGATCAGTGCAGGTAGCCTCCAAATGACAGTGTTATGATAGGAATGCTAGTTTAATTTTTAAATCCCAAGCAGCGAGACGGGACAGGATAAAGGTGCTATCAACCTGATTAAACTGAGTATATTTTTAGTAAAGATAGCTAGATATTAAAGTACTGGAAAATCTTTGAAGATTCTTTTCTCCCCCTCGCCCCCCCCTCCACCGAGCGTCGGCCCCTCCCACACAGCCTGCATCACACACTCACAGATTCAGGGGGCTAGGAGCTACTGCGCATGCGTGCATACTCTAGTGCGCATGTGCAGAGATCTCGGCACTGTTTTCAGCACCAGGACCTGGCTCTGCCCCCCGAATCCAGTTGCCACGCTACGCCACCATGGAGAAGAGGCTGGGAAGCGGCCAAACTCGGCCCGAAGACTTTTGGCACCCTTGGAGTTCTACAAAAGCGGCGCACTTCTGGTGAGTGCGCCAGAAATCTGTACTGGCCAAATTTGGGCCCCATATCTCTGAAAAAGGAATTTTCTCAGTTGAACTTCTTCAAACAAGAAAGCTCCAACAGAATAAAATACCAACTTCTAACTCACAGTAGGAACTTGTGAGTAGTAGCGAAGAATGCAAGTTGAAAAGTGGGAGACTTAATCTTGGTGTTTGAAGAGTTTGACCTGATGTGAAATAATGGCCTGGAAATCCCAGCCTCCCCAGGTCTGTACTGAGTGTCTACATGCCCCAGGGAGGCCCCGCAAAAGCCGTTTTTTTAGCGTATAATGCGCATGCGCTGGAAACCAGCTTTTCTGATCTGTCAAGATGGAGCTTGACAGATCCAATGCATATCGGGAGCGAGGACATTTGCATGGGCAAAATTGCAGAATTTACCCATATCTTGCCCAGCAAATGTCCTGAAAACTCTTGCACCTGATAAAAGCAGGCGCATAGCCTACTTTTACAGGCTTAAGAGTTTTAAAATATACTTTAAACATACAAAAATATAATAACATTAAATTTTAAAAACTCATTTTATTTCTAAAAACCCTGCCCACTCTGGTTAATTTATTTTAAACGACAATTTTTAAAATCTTTTTAAAAACTCAGAATTTTTTTTCTCTACGATATTTATTAATTTTAATTTCAATTAATTTTAATTATGTGAGGTGTTATTGTGTTTTTTTTCAATTAATAGCAATGAGAACTCATAGATACGGAGTTCCCATTGCAATTAATTGAGAATACTTTACCTGATTGGTTGAGCAGTCACACGTGACTGCATCTTCTGCGTTCGAACTGGAGAACGGAAACGCATTTCGCAGCGTGGGAAAAGAAGGCCTCCCCAATGGAAACTCATGTTCCTCCGGGACCACCAGGTAATTGTGAAGAAATTTTTCGGGTCGGAAGCATCCGCCCGCGGGAAGCCTCCGACCGCAATTTCTGGGCCAATATTTATAAAGTGGATTATTATTTATTTTGTTATATTTCATTTATGCTTGGCAATACTTACTGTTTTACTTCTACTGTCAAGTGCAAAATATTCAAAAATAGAGTTTAAAATTTCTTCCAACATGTGATCCTTTTATTTAGTGTGTACATTATGTACTGAATGATTATTAATTTTGCTTTTGTGAGTCCCTTAAATTGATAGGGGATTAGAAATTGTCCCCTGCCCGAAACTGGACGCTCCCACCCTGTTTTGATGGTTTTTACCATAGTTGCAGTTCAGGTAGACTCTTTCGCGACATTCGGCTCTTTGTTCGTTTTTTCAATGCATCTGGAACGCGATCATAATGGGGGCAGTGACAACACCTGAGGGGTGGAAACGCGGTGGCAACAGAAAATGAGGGGCGGCAGTTGGGTGCGTCGCTACGACTCTCCCCTTCATTTAAAGGGGAGAGCCGCCGCGATTTTTAAACTTCGGGCCACTGGGCCACCAAGGAGGGTTTCGGCTGGGCCAGCAGCCTGCCACCCAAGAGGGGGTGCCAGGCTGCCTATTGGTGGCCCGGCTGAACTCGGGGGCATAATTGTCGGGCTGACATAGCAGTCGGCCGACAAAACAAAGAAAGGGAAGCCTCACTGGACCACCAGGAAAAAGCTTGTTTTGGCACCGCCGGGCGGGCCGAAGATGTTCGAAGGGGAATGTCACCGTCGGGGGGTTAGATCAGCGGTGCGCACAGTGATGACGCGCTTAAGACGGATTGGCAGCAGCGCAGCAGTGGGGAGTATCAGGGCACCGCCTGGTAAACTGGGAGGGCAATTGGGCTAGCAGCAGCGATTCCACGAAAAGCCGGCGGCCACTCCACTCCACAGCATGGCCACCGCTTTGCGGTGGTAACAGACATTAAGGAGAGGGGAAAATTCAGACCCTCGATGTTCAGTTACATGATAATGGGATCTATTATTTTTTCAACATCATGGAAAAAAGGCAATCTTCAGTGTGGCCCAGATTAGATACATCTATATATAATTCGGAATTTGTCCCAGACAATTGTCATAATACTGATCTAGGCTTTGCAGTCTTAAGTCTTTCACAGAGAGGCACAAATAGGAGAAGAAGCGTATTCTCACAACATCCGAAGGCCACAGATGCTCTTCACCTGAGTTCACCCAACAGTTAAACTTCACCATATGTGTCTTGTTTTTATCTGTGATCTTAAGTAAAATGCAGGTAAGGATATCATGAATGTCGTAACATGGTCACCCCTTGGTTGATGATCCTGCCCAGTGCTGTTCCCGTTTGTGATATTATTATTATTATTTGAGAGATCTACTCAAATGTAACTATTGGTCACCATGTTATGTGAAAGACAACAGGCAAACGAGGACAGCAAGCCATCTTCAGGCTATATTATGAACTGTCCCTGCATACAATGAAAAGGCATCTTTAGAGTCTTAAGCAAATGTTCTGCTATCAATCACATTTCTTGGTGTGCTTAAAATCATGAGCCAGGGCTTAAAATTGATTTATATGTTGCCTGTGACACAAAACAATGGCATACATGCACAGAACAATCAGCATAGAACACGTAAGAGACCTGCATTCTCAAATTACATGAAGGAAAGAAAAGAAAGAACTGACATGATATACTGCCTTTCACATCTTCAGGATGTCTCAGAGTACCTTATAGCCAATTAATTACTTTTGAAATGCAATCACTATTGTTAGGCCAATTTGCACACAGCTGGATCACATAAATGGCAAAAAGATAAATGTCTAGTTAATCTGTTTTGATGGTGTTGGTTGAGCGATAAATGTTAGCCAGTTCACCAGGAGAACTCCTCTGTTCGACAATGGGATAATTTACATCCACCTGAACAGACAGACATGGCATTGATTTAAGCCTCATCCAAAAGACTTCAGCTCTGGGTGCAATGCTCCCTCAGTACTCCATTATAGTGTCAGTCTAGATTGTATACTCAAGTGTGTGAGCTTGAATGACTGGTGACATTTTCTGGGGCCAAATGTATGCACGTTATTGATCATATATGACTTGGACACTTTATAGTAAAACCTTGGGTACAGTTAGTTGAACTCAAGATGCAGCCAACTGCATATTACTCAGTTACTGCTGTGGTGTCAAAAGAAAACACTAGTCACAGTCAGGTTGCCTGAGAGGCTGCATTGGTCTGAGATATGGGTCTTGGCATTCACGCCTAACTTTATTAAGGTGACACAGGCTAGAGTTTGACATTGAAGATTGGTGCATGCTCCCCTGCTAACTCAATGGTAAATATATTGTATGATTCAGTACTAAGCCATGAAGGCCTCAGATTCAATCACTGATCTGTGCTGAATTGGCAACATTTAGCCTGAATATCCTCAGCAAGGGAAGGGAGAATTTGACCAATGTTTCTTCTCTGACAATAATACACATTTTATCCAGGTTTGGAAGTCAGCCTGACGAACAGTTGTACTGTGTAAGATGCCTTTATGGACAGTAAATAAAAATAGCAGGTAATCTTATTCGGGATTTGTTTCCATTTTTACATGAATTGTATGTGGATACTAGCCCAAGTACAAGCAGATGTTAGGTTAGATAAGATTTCTGAGAGTCATGTACTGTAACTTCAACACGTATTGAAATACAAAAGGTCTACCTTCTCATTAAAAATGTATGAGCATGTCATCTGTTTGGTAGATACAAACAGTAACTCCTGTAATCCTTGTCTTTCAGGCTTTGCAGCCAACAAATGGTCCTAATAATTGAAAGGTCAAAAACAGATGATACTACTCTGAGGTTGGAAACATTTGATTTCAGAGCAGTTTAATCAAGTAGAGCCTTTTTGAATAATGCAGCAGGGCATATTACAAGATGTCCACATTGTCACAGCTAATGAGTTTGTGCAGTTATGCATGAAATGAATAAATGAATTCCATCACTTATAGAGCAGCATTGATGTTCTAGGAGGATGGGAACAAGTGATTATGGTAACAGCTGATGCAATTACTAATAGTGATAACCCTATCTGATATTGCGGAATCTATGGGGTCACTACAATTTCTTTCAAATGAGGCTCTTCCTAAACTTGGGTATCGGTATCCTGAACCTTCATGAATTGGAGGAAATTTCAGCCAGCAAGTTGTTAATAGGAAACTCTGTTTATATCTATGGAGAGATAGCAGAGTTAACATTTCGGGTCGATGACCCTTCGTCAGAACTGGAGAGTTTTCGGAAATAAGAACTGAAAGGAGGAGGGGAAGAAAGAACAAAGAGGAAGGTCTGTAATAGATTGGAAGATAGGAGAGATTAGAGAGACAAAAGGGACGATGGTCCAAATTTAAATGGTAATACCAAGAGTTAGAAAAACATTAGTCAAGATAGGATGTGAATGGTTGGATAATGACCAACTACATACGAAAGCATGGGCCTTACGCTAAACATCCGTAAGACAAAGGTCCTCCACCAGCCTGTCCTCGCCGCACAGCACTGCCCCCCCTGTCATCAAGATCCACAGCGCGGTCCTGGACACCGTGGACCGCTTCCCATATCTCGGGAGCCTCCTATCAACAAGAGCAGGCATCGATGACGAGATCGAACACCGCCTCCAGTGCACCAGTGCAGCCTTCGGCCGCCTGAGGAAAAGAGTGTTTGAAGTCTAGGCCCTCAAAACTGCCACCAAGCTCATGGTCTACAGGGCTGTAGTAATACCCGCCCTCCTGTATGGCTCAGGGACATGGACCATGTACAGTAGACACCTCAAGTCACTGGAGAAATATCACCAAGGATGTCTCCGCAAGATCCCACAAATCCCCTGGGAGGACAGGCACACCAACATCAGCGTCCTCGTCCAGGCTAACATCCCCAGCATTGAAGCACTGACCACACTCGATCAGCTTCGCTGGGCAGGCCACATAGTTTGCATGCCAGACACAAGACTCCCAAAGCAAGTGTTCTACGCAGAGCTCCTTCACGGCAAACGAGCCAAAGGTGGGCAGTGGAAATGTTACAAGGACACCCTCAAAGTCTCCCTGATAAAGTGCGACATCCCCACTGACACCTGGGAGTCCCTGGCCAAAGACCGCCCTAAGTGGAGAAAGTGCATCCGGGAGGGCGCTGAGCACCTCGAGTCTCAACACCGAGAGCATGCAGAAATCAAACGCAGGCAGTGGAAAAAGCATGCGACAAACCAGTTCCACCCACCCCTTTCCTCAACGACTATCTGTCCCACCTGTGACAGAGTCTGTGGCTCTCATATTGGACTGTTCAGCCACCAAAGAACTCACTTTAGGAATGGAAGCAAATCTTCCTCGATTCCGAGGGATTACCTATGATGATGATGAATGACCAACTGCCATTAGGGACAAGGAAAAAAAAAGAAACAAACAAGCTCTGAGGAGTGGGTGGGGGAAGGGAGCTAAAGATTGGCAGTGGTTACGCTGTGAAATTTTTGAACTCGATGTTGAGTCCAGAAGGCTGTAAAGTGTTTAAATGAAAGATGAGGTGCTGTTCCTTGAGCTTGTTTCGTTGAGCTTCGTTGGAACAGTGTAGGAGACCAATGACGGAGAGGTCAGAGTGGGACTGGAGTGGAGAATTAAAGTGACAGGCGACCGGAAGCTCAGGGTCACATTAGTGGACTGAACGGAGGTGCTCCGCAAAGCGGTCACCCAATCTACGCTTGGTCTCCCCAATGTAGAGGATACCACATCGTGAGCAGTGAATACAGGATACTAAATTGAAAGAAGTACACCTCCGTTCAGTCCGCAAGTGCGACCCTGAGCTTCCGGTCGCCTGTCACTTTAATTCTCCACTTCATTTCCACTCTGACCTCTCCGTCCATGGTCTCCTACACTGTTCCAACGAAGCTCAACGCAAGCTTGAGGAACAGCATCTCATCTTTCGTTTTGGCACTTTACAGCCTTCTGGACTCAACATCGAGTTCAAAAATTTCAGAGCGTAACCGCTGCCGATCTTTGGCTTCCTTTCCCCACCCACCTCCCCCTCAGAGCCTGTTTCTTCCTTTTGTTTTTTCTCCTTGTCTCTAATGGCAGTTGGTCATTATCCCATCATTCACAATCCTATCTTGACGAATGTTTTTCTAATTCCTGGCATTACCATTTGAATTTAGGCCAGCATTCCTTTTGTCTCTCACATCTCTCCTGTTTTCGAATCTATCACAGACCTTCCCTTTTGTTCTTTCTCCCCCTCCCCCTTTCAGTGCTTGTTAAGAATCTGTTCTTTCCGAGCACTCTCCAGTTCTGACGAAGGGTCATCGACCCGAAACGTTAACTCTGCTTCCTCTCCAGATGCTGCCTGACCTGCTGAGATTTCCAGCATTTTCTGTTTTTATTCCAGATTTCAGCATCCGCAGTAATTTGCTTTTGACTGTTTATATCTATTTGCATTACTTAGAACTTTGAGGTAATCCCTTAAATGACAGTGAATGTGGTTGCTCAGTCTCTTAGGGGATACTCGTGTAATTTCCCAGTTTTTCATTTCCTATATGAATCGACTCACCTGGTGTTCCACTAAATGCTCCAGAAACGAGCTTCGTGCAAGGCTGTGGCTATATTGGATATTATGCAGAGCAAGTCAGAATGGAGAAGAAATTACCTTATACAGCTGCTAGATACTAATCTAAAATTTTAGATGTCATTGCAGCAATCATTCTAAGCTGTGTCAAAATATCTGCTCTGAACTGAACAACTCCAATTATGCACTTGAAATTTGCAACAATTTTTTCCAAAGAGTCTTAATTTATACTCTTTTGTTCAATTTAAATTTTGAATTTGCAGTGCCCGTATTTTAACCCAACCCAAACCCAGGCAATAGGGCAACATTAGGTCGGATGCTAATTTTACAACTCGACGATTTTATGCAGTTTTGAATTTAGTTTTACATCTTTTCTAATCTCCCATTTTTTTTCAAACCTTTAAAACATTTGTGTTTTTCTTTACCTGGTCGTGACTTTTTACTATTTATTCAGGCCTTTGTGACTGTACAAAAACACTTAATGTATTAATTATGTCAGCTATTTTATACCTGTGTTCATTAACACAGAAAGATTTGCAGCACAAAGCAATTAAGGCATTTTACTCATTTATCTGCATATGCTTTGTGCGGTTTTAATTCCATCAATTTCAGGAAATGCAACCTGTGTTTATTAGTATGGCGATCCTCTGCATTTGTGTCCAGAAACACCCATAATCGGGGTGCAAACAAGTTACGTGTCTCAAAAAATTGCATAATATTGGGTGTAAGTGAGTTACGAGTGTATCTGCGATACGCCAAATTCTCTTCAATCTTTATACATCTGTCCATCAAACTTTCAATCCGAATGAATCTCCACCTACAAAACTGACCACTCACCCGACTCTCAAGTGTGAGTATTCTCCAATTGTGCTTGTTCGGGTGGGTCTCTCAACATTGCTGTGCCTGATCTGCATAAATGATGGTTAAATGAGTTGAAACTTTAAATATTAAGATTTAAAGAAGAAATGTACAGCATTTCCTTGGGCCTCGATGGTTTAAGCTGATTTCTGTTAAAATTATGCCACTATACATCCATTTTGAGCTTGGAATTATTCTAATGGGATTGGGAGCATACTTGAGTATTTTTTGACATCAGCAAAATGGGAGCAGCTTCAGGTGCAATTTTGGGGCAAAACGTCCAGGTTGCACTCATGGAGGAAACTCTAGAATGGTGTGTACATCTGTGTCCTAAGCTGACACATTTGCTTTTTTTAAACATTGTCTTCTGTTTTTCTGGTGTCAGCTGTGGCTCAGTGGATAGCATTCTCGCCTCCTCTGAGTCAAAAGATTGTGGGTTCAAGTCCCACTCCAGAGACTTGAGCACAAAAATCTAGGGTGGCACTCCAGTGCAATGCTGAGGGAGCTGCACTGTCAGAGGTGCTGTCCTTTCGGGAGAGACATTAAATTGAGGCCCTGTCTGCTCTATCAGGTGGCCTAAAAGATCCCATGGCACTATTTCGAACAAGAGCAGGGGAGTTATCCTGGCCAATATTTATCCCTCAATCAACATAACAAAAACAGATTATCTGATCATTATCACCTTGCTGTTTGTGGGAGCTTGCTGTGTGAAAATTCGCTGCCATTTTTGCTAAATTACAACAGTGACTAAACTTCAAAAGTACTTCATTGGCTGTAAAGTGCTTTGGGAAGTCCAGTGGTTGCGAAAAGCGCTATGTAAATGCAACTCTTTTCTTTCTTTGTTATCTGTAGTGAAATCAGAAACACAATTCTAAAAGAAAAGCGTACAACTTACTGTTGGTCATATTAATGAATGAAAATGTAACACATTCATAGGGCATTTCTCTGTCTGTTATTTTAATGCTGCTATTGTAACCTGTTTATTTAAAATAGATTACAAGCTATGTTAAAATAGAAGCAGAGGGATGATCATGAATATGTTACCTGTTCAGCTGTTAATATCAACAATATTTTCCAGGATGCCATGTTTATGATCTCACTTCAAACACTGAATTGAAATTTTTTTCCCCAAATGTGATTTTAAATTGACTCTCTTGGACTTATGTATTTTAGAATCTTTGCAAAAATATCTGCTGAAGTTTAAACATTTGTGAAAAAAGAATCATGTTTTATGCATGAGTGCTCATCAAAGTAAAATTTGATAGCACTTTGAAACTGAACATTTTTCTCCTTATGTCCAAGTTGTAGTATAAAACATTTCCATTCGTGGCAGTGCAGTCATACAGCATGCATGATGGTGAAACCATACAATGATATAGAATGCAGGATAATTAACCAATACAATGATATAGAATGCAGTATAATGAACCCATACAGTGATTGAGAATGCAGTGTAATGAACCTATACATTGATAGAGAATGCAGTATAATGAACCTATACAGTGATTTGAACCCATACAGTGATAGTGAATGCAGTATAATGAACTCATACAGTGATAGTGAATGCAGTTTCATGAAACTATACAGTGATTGAGAATGCAGTATAATGAACCCATTCAATGATATAGAATGCAGTACAATGTACCTATACAGTGATATAGAATGCAGTATGATGAACCCATTCAATGAGATAGAATACAGTATAAGGAAGCTGTACAATGTTAAATGAGATCATGGATGATCTGCGACCTAACTCCATATATCTACCTTTGGCCTATATCCCTTAATACCTTTAAGAACATAAGAAATGGGAGTTGGCCATTCGGCCTTTCGAGCCTGCTCTGCCATTCAATAAGTTGATGGCTGATCTGATCATGGACTCAGCTCCACTTCCCTGCCCGCTCCCCATAACCTTTTACTCCCTTATCGCTCGGAAATCTGTCTGTCTTCGCCTTAAATATATTCAATGACCCAGCCTCCACAGCTCTCTGAGAGAAGAAATTTCTCCTCATCTCAGTTTTAAATGGGCAGCCCCTTATTCTGAGACTCTGTCCCCTAGTTTTAGTTTCCCCTATGAGTGGAAATATCCTCTCTACATCCACCTTGTCGAGCACCCTCATTATCTTATAAGTTTCAATAAGATCATCTTTCATTCTTCTGAACTCCAATGTGTATAAGCCCAACCTACTCAATCTATCCTCAAGTCAACCCCCTCATCTCCAGAATCAACCTAGTGAACCTTCTCTGAACAGCCTCTAATGCAAGTATATTCTTCCTTAAATACGGAGACCAAAACTGTACGCAGTACTCCAGCTGTGGCCTGTTGTAGCAGGACTTCTCTGCTTTTATACTCTACCCCCCTTGCATTAAAGGCCAACATTCCATTTGCCTTCCTGATTACTTGCTGTACCTGCATATTAACTTTTTGTGTTCCATGCACAAGGACCCCCAGGTCTCTCTGTACTGCAGCACTTGGCAATTTTTCTCCATTTAAATTATAATTTACTTTTCTATTATTTCTGCCAAAATGGATAACTTCACATTTTCCTACATGATACTCCATCTACCAAATTTTTGCCCACTCACGTAGCCTGTCATTACCCCGTTGCAGATTTTTCTGTGTCCTCTTCACAATTTGCTTTCCCACCCATCTTTGTATCATCAGAAAACTTGGCTACATTACACTCGGTCCTTTCATCCAAGTCATTAATATAGATTGTAAATAGTTGAGGACCCAGCACCGATCCCTGCGGCACCCCATTAGTCACTATTTGCCAACCGGAAAATGACCCATTTATCCCAACTCTTTGTTTTCTGTTAGCTAACCAATCCTCTATCCATATTACCCCCAATCCCGTGAACTTTTATCTTTTGCAGTAACCTCTTATGTGGCTTTCTGGAAATCCAAATACACCACATCCACTGGTTCTCCCTTATCCACCGTGCTCATTACATCCTCAAAGAACTCCAGAAAATTTGTCAAACATGATTTCCCTTGGTTAACAAAAAGCTATCAATCTCAGATTTAAAATTAACAATTGATCTTGCGTCAAATGTCGTTTGTGGAAGAGAATTCCAAATTTCTACCGCCCTTTATGTGTAGAAGTGTTTCCTAATTTCACTCCTGAAAAGTCTGGCACTAATTTTTGGACTATGTTCCCTAGTCATAGAATCCCCAACCAGCAGAAATAGTGCAGTGCAGTCATACTAAAGCACAGAATCAGGGCATCCGGACAACAGAACAGAATACAGTGCAGTACATCCATACTTTGACACATAATGCAGTGCAGTGCAACCATACTGTAGCACAGAATACAGTGGACCCATTATATGGAATGCAATGCATCCGTAATATGGCACAAAAAATGCAGCAGTGCACTTAAACTATATTACAAAATACAGTACAATGTAGCCATACTATGGCACTGAATATCGTGCAGCCATGCTATGGAATAGAATGTTGTTTGCCTATACAATCGCACAGAATGCAGTGTATCCATTCAATAGCACAGAATACAGCACAGTGCAACCATATCGATTGCCCTCAGAATTATCCCCAAATGTCAGCCTCAGTAGAATGATTGCCCTATTGTGCCAGCATAATATTTCTAACACCTGTTTCCTAATATTCCTGTTCTTGGCCTCTAAAAGCAGTATCATTAACTTATACCCAGTTGTCGCTCTTGCACTTGAAATAATTCTGTCCAAATCATTTCACTTGGTAAACTTTTAATAGGATATTATTGCAAGGGGGTTGTAGTATAAGAGTTACAAAGTCTTGCTGCAATTATATAGGACTTTGGTGAGAGCACTTGGAGTACTGTGTACAGTTTTGGTCTCCATACCTAAGGAAGGATATGCTTGCCTTGCAGGGGGTGCAACGAAGGTTCACCAGATTGATTCCTGGGCGAGAGGGCTGTACTGTGAGGAGAAATTGAGTAGAAAGGACACATATTCTCCGGAGTTTGGAAGAATGAGAGGTGATCTCATTGAAACATATAACATTCTTAGAGGATTTGACAGGGTGGACGCTGAGAGGCTGTTTCCCTGGCTAGAGAATTTAGAACTGGGGGTCATAGTCTCAGGATAAGGGGTCAGCCATTTATGACTGAGATGAGGAGAAATTTATTGACTCAGGTTTGTGAATTTGGGGAATTCTATAGCCCAGAGGGTTGTAGATGCTCAGTTGTTGACGATATTCAAGACTTAGATCGATAGATTCTTGGGCACTCAGATAATCAAGGGATGTGGGTTTAGGGTGGGAAAGTGCAGTTTATGTAAAAGTTCAGCCATGATCTTATTGAATGGCAGAGCAGGCTCGAGGGATTGTGTGGCCTACTCCTGCTCCTACTTCTTATGTTGTTAACAATGGATTATCAGAATGCATTTGAAATTGCACTGATCCATCCTCTTCATTTTTAAATAGAATATGCTGGAAAAGGGAAACAATAAATGTGCATATGAGAGACTATATAGGATGATCATTACAATCCCAAACTGCAAATTCCACACCTGATAGAATATATAGCTAAATGACTAACAGGTAGTTTATTAAATTGATTTATTGTAAATTATATGGACAGAAAGAAACACAGAAAATACACAGCAAGTCACTCAAATGGCTGCAGAAGATGAAGCACTGAAGGGAACAGAAGGGGAGGGGATCAATTTAAGCAGGCTCATGATTACCCTGTTACTGAGGCAAAGGTTGAGAGGAATAAGAAAGAGAAAATTATAGATGTGTCAGAGTAAAAGGTAGTTTTAACAGACAAAAGAAGGTCTGAAAGGCTAGCCAATTGAGAAGAGGCCTTAAAGGAAAATAGTCTGATCGACCATGTCAAAGGCTGCAGATAATGAGCAGGAATAATACACCATGGTCACAATCAAAGAGAATGGGGGTCGTGATTTTGGTTCGTATTGTTTCAGTGCTGTGGGAGAGATGGAAACCTGATGGGAACATGGAGGTCCGGGAGATGTGGGAACCAACCTGGGAGGTAACAACTCATTCAAGGGCCTTGGCGAGGAAAGGGAGTTTGGAGATGCAGCAATAGTTAGTGACAACATAGAAATTGCCAGTCAATTTTTGAGGAAGTGGTGATGTTGATGGCAGCTTTGAAAGGGAAGAAAAGTGCCTGAAGAAAGGAGACCATTTACAACATCAGCTGGCATGGGGGCCAAGAAGGGAAGTTGGGCGGTTATGGAATTGAGAGGCAGGAAGTTGGTTTCAAGGACGAGCAAGCTCAGAGATGGCATGGGGGTCAAAGGGGGAGAACAAAAGATGCAGGGCTTCAGGACTATCATAGGTAGGGACTGAGAAGGAGATTTAGCTTGTTGGGCAAGGGGTATAGGGGATGCAGCAGAGGCAGTTGAACAGGAAAATTGAAGGACATATAAATTAAATAATAATACAGCATGGATTTCCAAAGTGAAGTACAATTTAATATTTTTGATAAATTGTTGATAATGCAGATGTAATATATTTTTATCTTAGGAAGACACTTGATAAAGCACCTATTAGAAACTAGGAGACAAAATCAGCAAACATAGTAATGATAGAAGTAAGCTAAAAATAGATTGAAAGTTGGATGGTTGAAATGGGAGTGGGAGAATTCTGGGTCGAGGGATATGACAGGTAGAGTCCCACCGACATGTTGCTGGGACCAATACTTTTCAACATTTTTATAAATGATCTGAAAGATGTTACCAGTAACAAGTATACTTAATACAGTGGAGTGTGGGAAGAACTTACATGAGGATCTAGATTGTTTTTGAAAATGGGCAGACAATTGATAGATATAGTTTAATGTGAGTAAATGTCAATTATGCAATTGGGAATGAGGAACTTGTAGGGGGTACACCCTCATCTTCATGTCCGGGTGGTTACTTGCCAGAGCAGATCACATGCCCTGATTTTCATTCCATTGATTTCACTTTGTTTCTACTGGCAGAAATTTGATCCTTATGTGGGAATTATACACACAAACCTGTATCCAAACACTGCGTTGTTTGTTACCTTCAAGATTTTGTGACAATGGTTTGAGAATCTAATAGCCAGGTATGATCATTGCAAGCACAGTTACAACAATTATGACCCTGTTCATTGTAAGAAACCACTTAATAGAGTTTGATGCAATAAATGCTAACTATTGTAATGTCTTTTTCGGTAATTGCCCTGGGACATCTCTCCAACCTTCTCCACATTTGGAACAATATATACTTTTAATAGCTCTCTTGGCATTATATTATAATGGAGCCTATTTCAAATCTCAGGATCAAATCACTCTTGAGATGAACCTTGCCTGCAGCAAATTGCAGTTGATGTTCCCAGTGCTCCAGTGTAAAAAGGTGAGCTACCCTTAAAACACAGTCCATTTTTAGTATTGTAGGATAGTTGATTTGCTGTGTTAATTTTGAGATTCTGTTATCACTTCACTTGGCTTTGCTTGTTAGAATTGAATACAGTCCTGCTGCCTCATTTTCGAGTGCTTTGGCACCAGTGATATTTATCAAAAAAACTACAATTAAATGCATGTCTTGAGTATTTTTAAAAGCAAAGCAAAAGAAAATTGATAATACAGTTATTGATTGTTTGAATTTTGAAATGTAAAACTGTGCCCAGCTGTTGGCAACTGAAAAACTGTTGCGAGATTGTGAAAATTGCATACTAAATACTGAACAGTAAATTTGGAGCAAAAACTGGAAGAGTGAGTTAAGATATCATTAATTATGGTTGTCAATTATGTGGATGTCTAATATAGACAGCATTAGCTTGGTTCAAGGTATAGAAACATAGAAAATATGTGCAGGAGCAGACCATTTGGGCCTTCGAGCCTGCACCACCATTCAATATGATCATGGCTGATCATGCAACCTCAGTACACCACCCCTGCCTTCTCTCCATACTCCCTGAACCCTTTAGACATAAGGGCCACATCTAACTCCCTTTTGAATATGTCCAACGAACTGGATTTCACAACTTTCTGTGGCAGAGAATTCCACAGGTTCACAACTCTCTGGGTGAAAATGTTTCTCCTCATCTCAGTCCTACATGGCTTACCCCTTATCCTTAGACTGTGTCCCCTGCCCCAACATCGAGAACATTCTTCCTGCATCCAACATGTCCAACCCCGTCAGAATTTTATATGTTTCTATGAGATCCCCTCTCATTCTTCGTATTTCCAGTGAGTATAAGCCTAGCCGATCCAGTCTTTCCTCATATGTCAGTCCTGCCATCCCGGGAATCAGTCTGGTGAACCTTCACTGCACTCCCTCAATAGCAAGCACATCCTTCCTCAGATTAGGAGACCAAAACGGCACACAATACTCAAGGTGTGGTCTCACTAAGGCCCTTTACAACTGCAGCAAGACCTCCCTGCTCCGATACTCAAATCCCCTAGCTATGAAGGCCAGCATGCTATTTGCTTTCTTTACTGCCTGCTGTCCCTGCATGCCTACCTTCAATGACTGATGTACCATGACACCTAGGTCTTGTTGCACCTCCCCTTGTACTAATCTGTCACCATTCAGATAATAATCTGCCTTCCTGTTTTTGCCACCAAAGTGGATAACCTCACATTTATCCACATTATACTGCATCTGCCATGCTTTTGCCCATTCCCCTAACCTGTCCAAATCACCCTGCAGCTTCTTAGCATCCTCCTCGCAGCTCGCCCTGCCACCCAGCTTAGTGTCAGCTGCAAACGTGGAGATATTACATTCAATTCCTTTGGCTAAATCATTAATGTATATTATAAATAGCTGGGGTCCCAGCATTGAACTCTGCGGCACCCCATTAGTCACTGCCTGCAATTCTGAAAAGGACCCGTTTATTCCCACTCTTTGCTTCCTGTCTGCTAACCATTTTTCTATCCACAATACCATGTGCCTTAATTTTGCACACTAATCTCTTCTGTGGGACCTTGTCAAAAGCCTTTTGAAAGTCCAAATACACGACATCCACTGGTTCTCCCTTTACAAGTTACATCCTCACAAAATTCCAGAAGATTTGTCAAGCATGATTTCCCTTTCATAAATCCATGCTGACTTGGATCGATCCTGTCACTGCTTTCCAAATGCGCTGCTATTACATCTTTAATATATGATTCCTTCATTTTCGCCACCACCGATGTCAGGCTAACCGGTATATAATTCCCTGTTTTCTCTCTCCCTCCTTTTTTAAAAAGTGGGGTTACATTAGCTACCCTCCAATCCATAGGAACTGATCCTGAGTCCATGGAATGTTGGAAAATGACCACCAATGCATCAACTATTTCTAGGGCCACTTCCTTAAGTACTCTGGGATGCAGACTATCAGGCCCTGGGGATTTATCAGCCTTTAATCCCATCAATTTCCCTAACACAATTTGCTGACTAATAAGGATTTCCTTCAGTTCCTCTTTCTCACTAGACCCTCGGTCCCCTAGTATTTCCAGAAGGTTATTTGTGTCTTCCTTTGTGAAGACAGAACCAAAGTATTTGTTCAATTTGTCTGCCATTTCTTTGATCCCCATTATGAATTCACCTGGTTCTGACTGCAAGGGACCTACATTAGTCTTCACTAATCTTTTTCTCTTCACATATCTATAGAAGCTTTTGTAGTCAGTGCTCCCTGGGTGTTATCCAGCACATTTTCTCTTGTTTTCAATTAAATTGATTGTTGAGAGTCACCCGAGAGTGGTTTGGGAGTGATAGTTTTATAAATTTATAGTCTCCTTCTGGCAAAGCATGTGGCCTTAGTTTGGAGCTTTCCTTCAGTTGCAGTGTTGAGTTTGGGATCTCAGTATGTGGTGATTCATTGCATAAATCCAAATCCTACTAATTTGTGGTATTAAACAAATAAACTTTAACAAGTGGCACCCACAGTGAAAATGGCCCTTGGGAATAAATGAGATGTTCCCGTCTCAACCAAGGATAAATAATGTATTTCTGTAGTAGTTATCAAAATCTATGCTTGCACCAATTTTTTTCATTATTAGTGACTGGATGAAAATCTACTTGATGTAACCATTCTATGATTCTTGAAACATAGAAAATAGGTGCAGGAGTAGGCCATTCGGCCCTTCGAGCCTGCACCACCATTCGATAAGATCATGGCTGATCATTCCCTCAGTATCCCTTTCCTGCTTTCTCTTCATAATCCTTGATCCCTTTAGCCGTAAGGGCCATATCTAACTTCCTCTTGAATATATCCAATGAACTAGCATCAACAACTCTCTGCGGCAGGGAATTCCACAGGTTAACAACTCTCTGAGTGAAGAAGTTTCTCCTCATCTCAGTCCTAAATGGCCTACCCCTTATCCTAAGATTGTGTCCCCTGGTTCCCTAGCATCAGGAACAATCTACCCGCATCTAACCTGTCCTGTCCCGTCAGAATTTTGTATGTTTCTATGAGATCCCCTCTCATCCTTCTAAACTCCAGTGTATAAAGGCCCAGTTGATCCAGTCTCTCCTCATATGTCAGTCCGACCATCCCGGGAATCAGTCTGGTGAACCTTTGCTGCACTCCCTCAATCGCAAGAATGTCCTTCCTCGGATTAGGAGACCAAAATTGAACACAATATTCCAGGTGAGGCCTCACCAAGGCCCTGTACAACTGCAGTAAGACCTCCCTGCTCCTATACTCAAATCCCCTAGCTATGAAGGCCAACATACCATTTACCTTCTTTACCGCCTGCTGCACCTGTATGCCAACTTTCAATGACTGATGAACCATGACACACAGATCTCGTTGCACCTCCCCTTTTCCTAATCTGCTACCATTCAGATAATATTCTGTCTTCGCGTTTTTGCCTCCAAAGTGGATAGCCTCACATTTATCCACATCATACTGCATCTGCCATGCATTTGCCCACTCACCTAACCTATCTTAGTCAATCTGCAGCCTCTTAGCATCCCCCTCACAGCTCACACCACCACCCAGTTCAGTGTCATCTGCAAACTTGGTGATATTACACTCAATTCCTTTATCCAAATCATTGATCTTGTAAAGAGCTGGGGTCCCAGCACTGAGCCCTGTGGCACTTCACTATTCACTGCCTACTATTCTGAAAAGGACCTGTTTATCCCAACTCTCTGCTTCCTGTCTGCCAACCAGTTCTCTATCCACGTCAGTACATTACCATGTGCTTTAATTTTGCACACTAATCTCCTGTGTGGTACCTTGTCAAAAGCCTTTTGAAAGTCCAAATACATCACATCCACTGGTTCTCCCTTGTCCACTCTACTAGTTACATCCTCAAAAAATTCCACAAGATTTGTCAAGCATGATTTCTCCTTCATAAATCCATGCTGACTTGGACCAATCCTCTCACTGCTTTCCAAATGCACTGCTATTTGATCCTTAATAATTGATTCCAACATTTTCCCCACCACTGATGTCAGGCTAACCAGTCTATAATTACCCACTTTCTCTTTCCCTCCCTTTTTAAAAAGTGGTGTTACATTAGCTACCCTCCAGTCCATAGGAACTGATCCCGAGTTGATAGACTGTGGGAAAATGATCACCAATGCATCTACTATTTCTCAGGCCACTTCCTTAAATACTCTGGGATGCAGACTATCAGGCCCTGGGAATTTATCGGCCTTCAATCCCATCAATTTCCCTAACACAACTTCCTGCCTAATAGGGATATCCTTCAGTTCCTCCTTCTCACTAGACCCTTGGTCCCCTCGTACTTTTAGAAGGTTATTTGTGTCTTCCTTCGTGAAGACAGAACCAAAGTGTTTATTCAATTGGTCTGCCATTTCTTTGTTCCCCATTATAAATTAACCTGAATCCGACTGCAAGGGACCTCCGTTTGTCTTCATTAATCTTTTTCTCTTCACATATCTATAGGAGCTTTTGCATTCAGTTTTTATGTTCCCGGCAAGCTTCTTTTCGTACTCTATTTTCCCCCTCTTAATTAAACCCTTTGTCCTCCTCTGCTGAATTCTAAATTTCTCCCAGCCCTCAGGTTTACTGCTTTTTCTGGCCAATTTATATGCCTCTTTGGATTTAACACTATCCTTAATTTCCATTGTTAGCCACGGTTGAGCCACCTTCCCCATTTTATTTTTACTCCAGACAGGGATGTATAATGGCTGTAGTTCATCCATGTGATCTTTAAATATTTGCCATTACCTATCCACCGTCAAACTTTACGTATCATTTGCCAGTCTACTCGAGCCAATTAATGCCTCAAAACATCGAAGTTACCTTTCCTTAAGTTGAGGACCCGTGTTTCTGAATTAACTGTGTCACTCTCCATCCTAAAAAAGAATGTTATCATGTTATGGTCACTCTTCCCCAAGGGGTCTCACACAACAAGATTGCTAATTAGTCCTTTTTCATTACACATCACCCAGTCTAGGATGGCTAGCTCCCTGGTTGGTTCCTCGACATATTGGTCTCGAAAACCATCCCTAATACACTCCAGGAAATCCTCCTCCACCGCATTGCTACCAGTTTGGTTGACGCAATCAATATGTAGATTAAAGTCACCCATGATAACTGCTGTACCTTTATTGCATGCATCCTCTATTTCTTGTTTGATGCTATCCCCAACCTTACTTCTACTGTTTGGTGGTCTGTACACAACTCCCACTAGCGTTTTCTGCCCCTTGGTATTCCGCAGCTCCACCCATACCGATTCCACATCATCCAAGCTAATGTCCTTTCTTACTATTGCATTAATTTCCTCTTTAACCAGCAATGCCACCCTGTCTCCTTTTCCTTTCTGTCTATCCTTCCTAAATGTTGAATATCCCTGGATGTTGAGTTCCCAGCCTTGGTCACCCTGGAGCCATGTCTCCGTGATGCCAATTACATCATACCCGTTAACTGCTATCTGCGCAGTTAATTCGTCCACCTTATTCCGAATACTCCTCGCATTGAGGCACAGAGCCTTCAGTCTTGTCTTTCTAACACACTTCGCCCCTTTTGAATTTTGCTGTAATGTGGCCCTTTTTGCTTTTTGCTTTTTGCCTTAGGTTTCTCTGCCCTCCACTTTTACTTTTCATCTTTCTATCTTTTGCTTCTGCCCACATTCTACTTCCCTCTGTCTCCCTGCATAGGTTCCCATTCTAACACAGAAGGCATCCATGCGGCCCGTTGAGCCCATTCCAGCTCTCTGCAAGAGCACCTGAGCTCGTCTCACTCCCCTGTCCTTTCCCCTGCATTTTTTTTTCAGGTATTCATCCAACTACCTTTTGAAATCTGTTATTGAGTCTGCCGACGCCACCCTTTCAGGCAGTGCATCTAGATCCTAACCACTTGCTGCGTAAAAAAGTTTTTTCTTATGTCGTCTTTGCTTCTTTTACCAAACGCCTTAAACCTGTGTCCTCTGGTTCTCGACCGTTCTGCCAATGGGAACAGTTTTTCTCTCTCTACTCTATCTAGACCCCTCATGATTTTGAACACCGCTATCAAATCTCCTCCCAATCTTCTCTGCTCTAAGGAGAACAACTCCAGCTTCTCCAGTCTATCCAGGTAACTGAAGTCCCTCATTCCTGCATCTTTTTTGCATCCTCTGTAAAGCCTTCATATCCTTCCGAAAGTCTGCTGCCCAGAATTGAACATAATACTCCAGTTGCAGCCAAACCAGTGTTTTATACAGGTTCATCATAATATCCGTGCTTTTATACTCTATACCTTTATTCATGAAGCCCAGGATCCCTTTGGCTTTTATAACTGCTTTCGCAACCTGCCCTGCCACCTTGTTTTGTGCACATATATCCCTGGGTGTCTCTGTTCATGGACCCACTTTAGGATTGCATCATTCAGTTTATATTTCCTCTCCTCATTCTTTCGAGCAAAATGTATCACTTTGCAATTTTCTGCATTAAAATTCATCTGCCATTGTCTGCCCATTCCACTATTCTATCTATGTCCTCTTGAAGTCTGTCACTATTCTCCTCACTGTTCACTTTTCTTCTAAGTTTTGTGTCACCTGCAAATTTTGAAATTGTGCCCTGTGCACCACATCCAAGTCATTAATATATATCAAAAAAAGCAATGATCCAAGTACCGACCCCTGGGGAACACCACTCTGTACCTCCCTCCAGTCCAAAAAAACAACCATTCACCACTACTCTCTGTTTCCTATCACTTAGCCAATTTCATATCCATGGTGCCACTATCCCTTTTATTCTATGGGTTTCAACTTTTCTGCCAAGCCTATTATGTGGCACTTTGTCGAAAGCCTTTTGGAAATCCACGTACACCATGTCAACTGCATTTCCCTCATCAACCCTCTCTGTTACCTAATCAAAAAACTCGATCATGTTGGTTAACCACGGCTTGCCTTTAACAAATCCATGCTGACTTTCCTTACTTTTCATGTGGCTGTTAATTTTGTCCCTGATTATTGCTGAGATTTTTTTGTATCCATGCTGCCACTGTCCCTTTTATTCCATGGACTTCAACTTTGCTGACAAGCCTATTATGTGGCACTTTGTCGAACGCCTTTTAGAAATCCACATAACCCAGGTCAACCACATTGTCCTCATCAACGCAATCTCTTCATCAAAAAACTCGATCAAGTTGGTTAAACACGATTTGCCTTTAATAAATCCGTGCAGACTTCATTTAATTAATCTGCACTTGATATTTTACTCACTGATATAGAAGTATGTTATGCAATTGAAAAGTATGTAGTACATGGGAGAATTCCGATAAGAATCTGGGAATGTTGTATTGGTGAAAGTCATTACAAATTCCACAATTATTTATTTTATTGCTGGTAAAATAAACAAAAATTGAGAGCAAAACTTTACTTGATCCCATCTGTTTTCTAACTGAATACACAACACGCATCCTTGGTAGTTGCTCAATGAGTCCAAAGAATCAAAAGTAATTAGAGGAGTAATTCCTCTTAACATTGAAATTGCAACCTTTTTCATGTGTATCATTGATGTGAGGCTATTGCAGGACCTGGATGAGTCAAACTATAGTCTTTAAATAAAGTGCTTGCTATTTGGAACCGATTCGGGTGATGGCTCTCATGTTGCTATTCACAAAAGAGCTAATGATGGAAGGGCTGGTTTTAAACATTCCTCATTGTTACTCAAGAGGTAAAGGTACTGCAACCAATAAGTTTAAGGGGTATTAGTGGATGAAATACATTCGCCCACATTCAAATCTATTACAGTGCATTTAAATAATCTGCTTCTTTATATCTCAATCATATTCTTCACTTTTGATAGGCTTCAGAAGAAAGCATGATCTGAATTTCAAATACAGCATTTGGAATTTTCAGTCAATGTAAATGCTGGTATTTATAACCTCCTTCCAAATGTAGAATTTATACATTTGGAGAATTTATTTGCTTCAACCCTTCTTAATGCAATTTTATATAAATAAAATCTTTAACATATCAAACACAATGAGTATACTCAGCAGCCACCAGTTATAAGGTTATTATTTTACTGGTTTTCACAGATTACAGTATTCCCTCTCCTCCTTTCAATAAAAATAACAGGTCGCTAATCTGAGGATGGCAGTTGGTGGGAGTGGGGCGAGGGTGATCAAGAAAGCAGTGGGGCCTAAATTCCTGAGCACCCCAAACCAGGCACGGTTCTGGCAGTCGGCCAATTTAACAGTGGCCCGAACTCCCATGCAGGTGAGGCATGGGCTTCTATACTGATAAATTTGTTCTTGTTGTGCCTGTTTTAGGCTCCTAAATCAGGGGCAATAATGGTAAATCTAGACCCACAATGAGTGATACAAGATTAGGTTCGGCGATAGTTTCCTCCGTAGTTGAATATCTATCACTCTCCGGGCTGGCACATAAAGAGGGCCTCTTGGGCAAGATACTGGAAACCTTAATGTTAAGGTTTTTTTTGTTATAAATCCATTCTGCATTCACATTGCAGTTAGTTAAAGCCATTCCTGAGTGTATGCCTAGATTTATTCCATACAGGAATCAGAATCCATTAAGTGCACAATTTTCAGAAGCTCAGTGCAGTGAAATTTACTGCAGTATCCCACAATTCCAATTTGGACTTACATAATCAGCCATGTTGCAGGGTGCCTGTGGTGTCATATTTTGTTACTAATTTGAAATAGTACAGCATAGCTGAAGGACTGAAATAACTTTTTTGTAATTGGTTACACTAATTGGTCCAACCAGCTGTTAAAAACTGTACCTTTTATGTCACCATTTATGCATATTGCTGTGATTGCAGTAGACTTTTAAATTACCAAAAGTTCTTGTAATATTCATATCTCAATTGCTCACGAGGTGATGAATTTTTAAACTGATGTGAAGCTTTGAACCCTATTGTGGTGAATTGATCATGTTAATCTTCCTGAAAAAGTCAATGCGAATAGAAAATACTGACTTTTTAGTAAAATTATCAACAAGAGGAGATTCACCTCTCTTATTCAAGGAAGCCACAATAAAGCAGTAAAACCTTTGTGCAGTAAGAAGGATGCTTCATATTAAGTAGAAATTATTGTGAATGCAATGCTCACCTGGTATCTAAAGGTGGACAGTGAGGGATCATTGAAGACTGCATAGCAATTGTGTAGCTAAAGAATAAAGTAAATGGTGCAGCAGGGCATAGTCTAAATAAACAAAGGTTGAATGGCTTATCTAGCATGCTATCAAAAATAGGTTATTTTTCAGCATGTTTCATTCCTCTCTATTAATCGCAGCTTGGCTCAGTACTTCTGCCTGAGTCAAATGGGTGTGTGATGAGTCAGGATTTGAATACATAATCTCGAGGTTCAGAGCAGTAGCGAGGAAGTTCACTGTCTGAAGTGCTGTCCCTCAGATGAGGTGTTGAATTGAAGCCCCCATCTGCTTGTTTGTGGACATCAAGGATTCCCTAGGTCGATGCTAAAGAAGAGCAAGAAGTTCTCCCAGTATCCAGGATTACATTCCTGCTTCGCAACACCACCAAAATCATATTAACTGGTCCTTCATTTAATTGACGCTCCAGATTTTCTTGGGGATTTGGGCTATTGTAATGCCACATCTAAAGCATAAGGACTCTTGGATGGTGCAAAAGAAAGAGGAAATTATGGAGTAAGTTACTTACACCAGTAATTCTGCCACTTTATATTTTCCTGGGATTTTTACGCCACTACTCTCTTACCCTCACTGAAAACAGTTAGATCAATGATGATCCCCATTTTCCTACATCTAAGCCAGTTTTCACACTGCTGCCACTTAGACTTAAAACTAATGGTGCAGCATGATTGGGTTCATAATGCATTCACTGAATCAGACTTTTACTTTCAAATGATTTTTAAATTACGTGAAAATACCTGAAGCTCAATCAATGAGATTGTGTTGTTCTGGGTAAAAATAATCATCCATAAAACACCAGAAACTTCAATTTCACCAAATGGTGTACAATTATCAACCCATTTACAGTTCAAACTTAAACTAGCTTCAGATAACATCATTTAATGGCCGTTCTGTATAAGCTTGCTTTTTTATTTAAATTGAGATTTTGAAAAACCTTGCAACTCAAATGAAATGTGCAATTACTCAATGAAAATAAGACCAAAAAAACAACATGCCTCAACATTCTGATTTTTATGTATTTTTCTATAATTGCAAAAAGTGAAGCAGTTTAATGCAAATTATAATCCAAAGCAGCTCCTTAAAAAAAAATTAACCTTGCAATCAATTTGTTCAACTTCAAATATAAACCTGTAGCTTTTTGTTCTGCCTTTATATAATTCTGCTTACATTCTTTTTAAATCAGTTGCTATGAAGAAAAATAAAAACGCCCCTCATTGGTTCTCTTCAGTAAAATAAAATCCCTTTATTGGCCATTGGCTGCGCCACTTCTGATTCACCACTATCCTTGTTGTGGTGGGTATTAAATCAGTTTTCCAGTAAAATTCAGCATCAATTTATTCATTAGAGGCTCAGGCCGCACGCGATCTATCTTGTGGAAAAGCAAAATACTGAGGATGCTGGAAATCTGAAATAAAAACTGAAAATGCTGAAAAGACTCAGCAGATCAGGCAGCATCTGTGGAGCGAAAAACACGGTTAATGTTTCAGGTCAATGACCTTTCGTCAGAACTGAAAAAAGTTAGAGATGTAACAGTTTTTAAGCAAGTGCATGGGGCAGGGAAATTCATTATTAGTGCCCCAAGAAGGGAGTGCAGCGCTAAGGGAAGCATTCCACACTACTCTTAGGGCATTATGGGGTGGTAGCGCTGCAGGGATAATGAAGTTCTGGTGCTAGGAAACTGACATCATAGCTGGACCACCTGAAAAATGAGAGAAGGTTGAAGGGTGCATTGGAAACATCAGCAGCAGTATGTCAGACCTCACAGAATCACAGCAATGTTAAAAGATTTTACACTGACTACCCTTCTGCTCCTGCTTTATAATGTAGCCCCAGGAGCTTCAACAGAAGCTCTCCCTATTGCTGACAATGCCAGGTGCTACGGCAGTAGAAAGGAGTGAAGTTCGGGATCACAGCACTAACATTGTGTTGCACACTCATGATGTCACCAAATGGGTGGTGCTAGAGTGCGCAGTGCTAACTGATAGTGCTGTCGCTAATCCACCAATGAAGTTCCCGGCAGCGCGGCGCTCAGGAGGCAAGTGCTTAGCGGCCCGTTAGTGCCCCTCTCGGGCGTTAACGGGTGGCACAAACAAACACATTTTTCGCCCAAGGTGCTATTTCTCAACTTTTGTTGAACTTCGTTGGAACAATGGACAGAAAGGTCAGAGTAAGAGTGAGATGGAGAGTTACAATGACAAGTGATCAGAAGCTCAGGGTTATGCTTGCAGACTGAATGGATGTGTTCCACAAAGTGGTCACCAATTCTGCTTTTGGTCTCCCCAATGCAGTGACTGCATCCTGAGCAGCAAATACAGTATACTAAATTGAAAGAAATACAAGTAAATCGCTGTTTCACTTGGAAGGAGTATTTGGGATCCTGGATGGTGAGAAGGGAGGAGGTGAAAGGGCAGCTGTTGCATTTCCTGCGCTTGCATAGGAAGTTGCCGTGGAAGTGGAGCGGGTGTTGGCAGTGATTCAACAATGGACATGGGTGTCATGCAGGGAACAGTCACTTCGGAGTGCTAAAAGGGGAGGGAAAGATGTGTTTAGAGGTGGCGGAAATGCCGGAGGATGATCTGTTGAATGTGGAGGCTTGTGGGGTGGAAGTTGAGGACAAGAAGAACCCTATTGTGGTTTTGGGAGGGATGAGAACTGCCGGAAATGGGGCAGACATGGTGGAGGGGAACCCTAAGTTGAGGAAAAAGGAAGACATATCGGCAGCACTGAGGGGAAGGCGGTGTAATCAGAACAGATGAGATGGAGAAGCTGGGAGAATGCAATAGAGTCCTTAAAGGAAGCCAGGTGGGGGGAAGTGTGCTCAAGGTAACTGTGGGAGTCAGAGGGCTTTTAGTAGATATTGGTCGACAGCCTATCCCCAGAAATGGAGATAGGATGGGAAGGGAAGAGTCGGCAAAATCGCTGGAAAATCTGGGCCATTATTTGTTGGAACTTGCTGTGTGCGTACCTGATGTGTTAATTTGTATAACAATATTAATTGCCCTTAAGAAATCCATGTGAAGCTTTGGAGTATTTGAAAGATGTGATAAGATGCTGAGCTAAATGGGAGACATTGTTTTATTGATGCATTTATTTGTACTGCCGTGTCTCTGATTGGCTCTCCATTATCACATGACCTATTGCTGATTGGTCCTCTTGGAGGTTAAGCCACACCCTGAACTTGCTATGGAATGTGTAACTGGAATCGCTCAGCCCAAGTTCTGACTGACTTTGCAAATTCTAATTCGATCCATTCTGAATTCAGAAGCCAGAGAGAACAGATCTCGAACAAACCAGCAAAGGCCACCAAGTTCCAGCCGAAGTCCCTTAACCCAGCTCAAGTGCATCCCTCCCCAGCCGATGTCCCTTACCCCAGCGCAAATGCATGACCTTACCCCCCACCCCCCCGCCCCTCGCGCCATAGATGGGGCATTGTGTGTGGGTCACGGATTGTTAACATGTTTGTTGGGTATGAAGCGAATAGTGACAGTGTCATGACTTCTGGATTTCATCCAACCCAACGATGTCCCTGACACACCAAGCTTTCCGAGAAATTGGATGTGGTTGTAAAGGGGGTTGGAAGAACATGATCTTTCTTCCCTGAGTTCCCTCATTCCCTCTCTCCCCTCCGATTTCCCCCCGCCCGTGTTTCTTTCTCTCCCCCGCCCCCCCCGTGTCTGTCTCTTTCCCGCCGCCCGTGTCTCTCCCCCTATGTGTGTCTCTCTTCTCTCCCCCCCACCCCATGTGTATCTCTCTCCCCCCCCAGTCTCTCTTTCTCTCCACCCCCAGTCTCTCTTTCTCTCCACCCTAATGTGTCGCTCTCTCCCCCCTCCATGTGTCTCTCTCCCCCACCATGTGTCTCTCTCTCTCATCCCCATGTGTCTCTCCCTCGTCCCCCATGTGTCTCTCCCTCCCCCCCATGTTTCTCTCCCTCCCCCCCCCCATATGTCTCTCTCCCCCCCACGTGTCTCTTTCTCTTCCCCCCCCCATTGTGTGTCTTCTACCCCCCCCATGTGTGTCTCTTCTCCCCCCCCCATGGGTCTCTTCCCCACCCCCACCCCCCCCCCCCGTGCTTCTCCCCCGCCGCTTCTCTCTCTCCCCGTCGCCTCTCTCTCTCCTTGGTTCAATTGGAGGCTCAGCGGCTGGCTCAGACAACGTGGTCAATTGCGGGGCCTCACATCCAGTTCGGGGCCTCACTTCCGATTTCAGTTTCGGGCGGGAGGCATTGGGGGCGGGCTCCGGAGGACGCAGGCGCATAAGGAAGAGAAAAGTGTTTGTACAAAAGTCACTCCATTCTTTTATTCTTCCTAATTATATTCAGTCCAGTGATGCAGAAGATAGTCAGTCGGTGAAGGAACTTACTAACTTCCTTCGAAACTTTTCCAAGTGCTTTTGTTTCCCTGAAACTAAACCATGTCCCAAGCAATCACAGAATGCAGCTCTCCATAAATGACTACTTGTGTATGAAGAGTGGAGTTGAACAGAGTCCTACCTCTACAATCATAGCTAAACCAGTTTAAAGAAATACAGCAATTTAATCTGGTGCACAGATACTAAACGTTATGGGGTAGAGTTTCCACTTTGAATGCAATTGGCAATTTGGGCGCAAATTGAGCTTGAAATTGCATTGGATTACTGAAGTGAAGTACTGGTTCAAGTTACCGTCCAAACTCATTTCGCTAACCACAAAGTCTTCCGTCAACCAGCGCAATCGGGCCGCGTAATAGAACGTAATTGTTTATTTTTTTCTTGCATTAAAAAATATTTATTGACGTGTTTAAGAGTGGTAACCTGGTGCAATTTTACTATACAGCTGAAAATGTGTTTATCATAAAAGATAAGCATGTTTAATAAGAGTGTTTAGTTCACCACCTGTGAGTAACCTGATTTTAAATCACATTAAATGACTTTGAAAACCTATATATGAAAAGAGTTAAGGAAAAAGGAAGAATTGTCCAGATGTGAGTTTGAAGCCAACAGATTTTAGTCATTTTCCTTCATTCATAGTATGAGGTGAAGTATAGTACAGGGAGTAATTTTCAAATCATAGTTTTGTTTGCGTTACTTGCAGCTATTAATTTAGAAGATAATTTTAAAATTAACTGGTATATATATTTATGTCATAGATGCTTGCTGTACAACTGCATTGGTATTATGTAACTAGACACAACCCTGTGTTGTGTGATACTTAAGATTCAAGCTTTATATTTTGAAGAATAATTTTTTTCTTCAGAGACCATTTTGATTGCAATGCAGCCATCAATCAGATTCCAGAGTACTTGGCCCTGAAATTCCAGGGCTTACGAATCTGGCATTTACACTGCACCCAGGTCCGGTATCACCTGGAACTTCCTCCATACCCACACCCCCACATTGCTCGCAGAAATACAAGGTCACACCCAAGAGGCTCCCTTTATAAGGGGGTCTCATTAAACACAGAGAAATAAATGGAATTTATTTCCCCTTTGTCACAATTTTATTTTGTCGTGAGCTAGCTGATTCGCAAAGGCAGGTACAGATGAGAGAGCCCATTCAACCCAACTAACTCATCCTCCCTTGACAATGTCTGCCTCTTGAATGACTCCAGAACTTTTATCTCCATGACCATATCCAGAAATGCATTCCATTCTTTAACGACTCATTGTGTGAAGCAGTTTTTCGTGACATCAATCTGGAACATAGCTTGTTATCAGATTGCACCTATGTTCCCTATTCCTGCAATTGTAGTTTAACTCGAAATATTGCACCAGATTAATCTTTTCTATTCCATTTTGTATCTGGTATTTCTCTCTTTAACACCCCTTCTCATTCATCATCTCACCTAGACTGAGGGGTCCCAGCTTTTCTAAACTTTCCTCAAAACTCAGTCCTCTGACACTGTGGTTCAATCTTGTGGCCCTCATCTCCAACCCTTCCAGCACTTGATGTCTCTCTTGTGCCTTGGTCATCAGAACTGAATGCAGTTTCAAGATATGGCCTGACCAGATATACCATCAGCACTGCTGGCCAGAGCCTTGTATTTTCCCTGATTTGGCAATATAGCTGTTTGCTTTGTAAATTCCTGTTCTGCAATGACTGGACACAGTTAGTTTTGAGTGTGATAAAATGCTTAATTAAGTTGGGAAAGCAGCACATTTCAAGTTCTGTTAGAGTAAATACTAGCTCCATTCAAAATTGCTGCAGTGTTAATTCCAAGATTTGCCAATCTGTAATGCATGCTGTATTCTCTGCTTCTTCAGGTTCTGAGCCTGAGGTGAAATTAGCTGTAAACTGTGATTTTTGGAATAATTATTTTTAGTGCTTGACTTAGAATGAGCACGTTGAAGAAAAACTCTACAATAATAGAGCTACCACGGAAATGCTCGCAGATTTTTGTGGATTAGGCTATTATCTTTCTCTGCTGCTGGTCGCTGGTGCTCAACTCATTGCCCTCGGAAGTGGAGATGATATATTCGCCGAGATGTTGAAATATTGCAACACATTAATATTTATAATTATTTACATATAAAATGTAACTCCTGGTCAAAGCTAGCTTAATTTAACTTTGGGTGGCAGTGAGGATGCAACAATCGACCTCCCTGGGCAAGTGAGCAGACAAAAGATTGTCCATAGCTTCCTTTCCTGATTGCTGGTAAGAGCCTCTGTTGGAACTATATGTGTGGGAACATCAGATGATGAAGCTCTCCTGCAATACCCCCTCCTCCTGTATCTGGTCAAATGGCGCTCTTTGTACAGGTGCACACATGAAGAATGCCTGTTTCATTGAAGCCACAGATTTCCATAGATCCACAAAATTCTGTCCTAACTAGGCACAGCAGCTTGTGAAAGAGAGTTTTGGAGTTAATAAATGAAAAACAAGTCTATTTTTCAGGTGGATTCGTCACACAAGACTTAGAGCTGCACGGGCTTATCAGGATATTTTTTTCAATTTTGATTGGTTTTACTTGTTTAAGCGCAACAAGAATTTCCATGGCGTACCAGAGATGAGGCCATATTTGATTTAATAAAATGGTGGAACATTTGATTCATAGTGAGAATTAGAATTCCAGCAATCATGTTCATGTCATCATATTTAACCTTATGGCATGAACTGAAGTATCTGATGAAATTAATATATTAGATTTTGGCAAAGCTGATATTACGGTAATCAAGGAAAAAGTGAGAAAGAAAAATTGAGGGATATTAGGCAGAATTGGAATGTTCTAAAGTGTGTACTAAAGAGAATATAAATCAGATGTAATGCCGTAGGAACAAGGAGAATAATGTCCAAGTCTACAACAGTTTGCATTTATATACTGCTTTTCATCCAGAAGGATGTCTGAATACACTTCACAAGTAAGAGAATGGACAGTTAGGAAGGAAAGGAAGAAATTGTGGAGCGATTGGGAGACTAAAGGTAAGAACATAAGAACATAAGAAATAGGAGCAGGAGTAGGCCATTTGGCCCCTCGAGCCTGCTCCGCCATTCAATAAGATCATGGCTGATCTGATCATGGACTCAGCTCCACTTCCCTGCCCGCTTCCCATAACCCTGTACTTCCTTAGATCTTGTTGAACAGATTGGTTTTTAATGGGCTTTTGAAGAAAGGGAGATACATAAATTAGCTCTTAGTATATGGGCTACTCTGCATTTGTTGCCCTATCTAGTTGTCCTGAAAAGGTGGCGGTGGGCTGCATTCTTGAACTATTGCTCCTAAACTGATTTTGGATAGGAAATTCTAGGATATTAACCCAATAACAATTTAAAATAGAAATGGTGATATGTATCTAAATCAGGTTGATGTTCCCATGATATCGCTGCTTTTATCATTCTCAATGGTCGAGGTGATGGAGATAGAGGTGTTGTCCAAATAATCAATGAGTTGCTGCAGTGCATTCTGTAGATTATACATAATGCAGTCACTGCTGGGGTTGGAGAGCTGGATATTGAGCAGTGATGGTCAAGATTCCTTTGTCCTGATGCTACTTGGCTTCCTGGGTGTCATTGTGGATGCACTCTTCCAAGGTAAGTGGAGTGAGTATTCCAGCACACTTCTGACTTGTGCCTCATAGACGATGGAGAATTTTTCAGGGAGCAGGAAGTGAGCCATTTAGCACAGAGTACCTAGCCTCTGCCCTAGGCTTATTGTCATGATATGGCTGATCCAGTTAAGCTTCTTGTCATTGTGACACCTATGATATTGATGGTGTGGACTTGATAATGATGGTCAAACCACTGAAGGTTGAGGAAGTGGTTGGGTATTTTATTTTTGAAGTTGGTCATCACAAGGCATTTATGTGGCCCAAAATATTTGCTACTTTCAGCCCAAGTTTGGATATTGTCCCAGTCCTGCTTCATTGTCATCATCAGTGAACAGCTCTATTTTTGTTCTTGTGATGGAGAGAAGGTCATTGATGAAACAGCTAAAAATGGTTGGACTGGGCTGCTTCCCTGAGGAGCCCTAAGGCTGCAATGTTGTGTGTCAGGTATGACTCCAACCATTGGTAGTGTTTTTGTTTTAATTGTGATTGACCTTCAGTTTTGCTGGGGCTCCATTGTATCATACTCGGTGAAATGGTGCCTTGATATCGAGGGCAGATGCTCTCTCCTCTCTTTTTGCATTCAGCTCATATATCCATGTCTGAATCAAGGCTGTGATGATGTCTGCAGCTGAGTGGTTTTCTTGCAGCCTGAATTGAGCATTTGTGAGCAGCTTATTGATGAGAAGATGTTGAACATAAGAATTGGAAGCAGGAGTGGGCCATTTGGCCCCTCAAGCCTGCTCTGCCGTTCAATGAGTTCATGGCTGATCTTCTACCTCAACTCCTGTTTTCTGCACTAACCACATATCTCTTGATTCCCTGAATATTCAAAAATCTATTGATCTCTGTCTTAAACATACTCAATGGCTGAGCATTCACAGCCCAATGGGGAAAAGAATACCAAAGATTCACCACCCTCTGAGTGAAGAAATTTCTCCTCATCTCAGTCATAAATGGCCATCCCCTTAGTATGAGACTGTGACGCCTGATTCGAGACTCCCCAGCCAGAGGAAACATCCTCCCTGCATCTACCCTGTCAAGCCCTGTAAGAATTTTGTATGTTTCAATTAAATCACACCTCATTCTTCTAAACTCTAGAGAATATGGGGCTGAAATTGCTCGCCACTGGAAACACGGCGCACCTACACTGTTTCAGCTGTTTTTACTGGCGCGGTGGTCTCTTGGGCGAAATTCTACTCTTTGGCTTTTTTTTCCCAGTGGCCCGGATGTCGGTCATAATGGGGATGGAAGTGTGGTGGCAAACACAAGTTCGCACACTAGAGGAGTAGATGTTGGCGGAGGGCGGACTGTCCTCTGCCATCATTCATCAGCGTAGATGTGGACAAGGAGAGAATGTTTCCACTTGTAGGGAAAAGCATAACTAGAGGCCATCAATATAAGATAGTCACCACGAAATCCAATAGGGAATTTAGAAGAAACTTCTTTACCAAAGAGTGGTGAGAATGTGGAACTCGCTACCACAGGGAGTGGTTCAACGAATAGTATAGATGCATTTAAGGGGAGGCTAGAAAAACATATGAGAAAGCAGGGACTAGAGGATTCTGCTTATGGATTTAGATGAGAAAAGACGGGAGGAGGTCTATTGGAGCATAAATGCCGGCGTGGACTGGTTGGGCCGACTGGCCTGTTTCTGTGCCATTTATCCTATGTGATCCTATGTCTTTATAAGGAATGTGCAGTGGTCACACCTAGTAATGCTATCATATACAGATATGGCTGCAAAAGTTAGATTGGTGAAGACAAGGTGAAGTAGGTTACTTCAAGGTCAAGTAGGTACAGCAAGTGATCTGGAAGGCCAATGGAATGTTGGCCTTTATTACAAAGGGGATGGAGTATAAAATCAGGGAAGTCTTGCTACAGCTATACAGGGTATTGGTGAGGCCACACCTGGAATAATGTGTGCAGTTTTGGTCTCCATATTTATGAAAGGATATACTTGCTTTGGAAGCAGTTCAGAGAAGGTTCACTAGGTTGATCCCAGGGATGAGGGGGTTGACTTATGAGGAAAGGTTGAGTAGGTTGGGCCTCTACTCATTGGAATTCAGAAGAATGAGGGGGCTTGACAAGGTGGATGCAGAGAGGACATTTCCACTGATGGGGGAGACTAGAACTAGAGGCCATGATCTTAGAATAGGGGGCTGCCCATTTAAAACAGAGATGAGGAGAAATTTCTTCTCTCAGAGGGTTGTAAATCTGTGGAATTCGCTGCCTCAGAGAGCTGTGGAAGCTGGGACATTGAATAAACTTAAGACAGAAATAGACAGTTTCTTAAATGATAAGGAGTTATGGGGAGCGGGCAGGGAAGTGAGCTGAGTCCATGATCAGATCAGCCATGAACTTATTGAATGGCAGAGCAAGCTCGAGGGACCGTATGGCCTACTCCTGTTCCTATTTCTTATGTTCTTAAGTTCTCTGTCAGTCTCCTTACAACCCGGCCTGGTAGTTCTGTCCTTCATGGTGGTACTACCGAGCCCCTGTTGGTGTGGGCATTGAAATCCTCTAAGTGATGGTATGGAGGAGTGCTGATTTGTCAGTTGACGGTGGACTGTAGGTTGTGATGAATAAGACCCTTCTCTGACCTTTCTTGACCTGAAGCCATGAAACATAATTAGTTCTGGAATCAATATTGTGGATTCTCAGAGCTGTTGACCATTGTGCCCCAGCCTCCATTGACTCTATCCTGCCAAAGGGAGAGGGCACAGCCATGGAAGGTGATGGAGGAGTCTGTGAATATGACTATGTTGGGCTGTTGTTTGACTAGTAATTGGGAAATCTCTTACCAGTCTCCCAATATTATTGAGCAGAACTTTGCAGGGTTAACTAGTTGAGATTGCTTAACTCCTATACTAAAACAATGCTGTTGCCAATTGGTTCATCTACTTCAAAGGGCATTAAGAATGAACTTCAGAATGCAGACCAAAATGGCTTGGGGATGACAGGATCCATTTCCTGAAGGACATGAGTAAGCCTATTGCTTTCATCATTATTTTGCTGATATCAGGTCACAAATTGACAAGTATTTTCATTTCAATTTTACAACTTGTCATGGTGGAATTTGAACTCACAGCCTCTGGATTGCTACCTAGTACCATAGCCACAACATTACTGTTTAATTCTTGACAGAATTCTAGCTGGCAGAGGCGTGCTGACTGAATGATTAGCAAAATGTCCCAAGGCTCATCGCAGAGGAGTAAAAATGAACACTGATAATTTGAAGAGTTAGGAGAGGCAATCAAAAGCATGGTAGAATAGTTGATTTTGAGGTCTTTAAAACATGAAGAGAGACTTGGCAGGAGTAGAGTTCCTAAACGTGCATTATAAGCTTAGTCATTGATAGTGGAGTGGTAGGATGGGCAAGGTCATGGAGCGATATGTGAAGAAGAATGAGGATGTTGAAATTAATGCATTGAAGGATCGGGAGCCAATGTAAGCCAGCAAGAATTGGAGTGATGGACAAATGTAAAATGGGAGACAGATGACACAATTTTGGACAAGTTGGGGTTTATTAACTGTAGAGCTTGGGAGGTTGCAAGGAGAGCATTGGTTAAATCAATTCTGGCATAAAATTTCAACTGCAGTGGGAGTGAGCAGGGGTGGAAAATAAGGAGAGAACACTGAATCACATGGATATTAAAAACAAAACAGAAAACAAGATTCTTTGGGCATATATCCATATAAAATAATTTTACATATGATTGGTGTTTCTTAAGGCTGAGAGATGAGACAGCAGAAATGCTCATAGCATGGAAGAGCTGCTATTTTCAAACTGCTGGAAATCCTTTTGAATGCAAAGCAGAAATTTGAGTGGAGAAGACTATGGATTCAGTTATGTTTCACAAGTTTCACTACGCAAGCAATTGATAGTATTCCCAAGCAGGTAATTAAAGTAGTCGAGGATAGATCTTAATTTATGTTCAAAACATTGATTGGCATTCAAAAGGTCATTAAGGCACTATCATGCTTGAAGGCTCATAGATAGAATGTTCTGAAAGAAATGTGATAAGAAGGAAGTGGTGCGATGGCAGACATTTTGTTCATTGCAAATGAAGGTTGTAGAAAAATATCATAAGATAGTTATTGTAATTGAAGAGGTCAGAAACAGAAGAATGTTGGAGTGCCTTAAAAAAGAGTCTCAGGAGACTGAAAGCAATAAATCTAAGCCAACATGAAAAGCAGGTCAAATGTATTGGAATTCTTTGAGGATGTAATAGAGCTGGTGGACGAGGGCAAGCATATTATATTATAAGGTTATGGATATTATATAACTTAATTTTCTCAATAGGGATTCGTGGCTAAAGTGAAGATTCAAGATGAAATTGTAAATTAGATTATTAATTGGCTAGATAATAGAAAGCATAGCGTAGTTATCAATGATAATAGTTCTTATTAAGCAGCTATGACTAGTGGAGTCCTCCAGGGATCAGTTTTGCAACTCAAGATGTTCGGAATGTTCATTAATGACCTTGACAAAAGGTGTGTGTAGAATGTCTACATTTAAAATGATACTGCACTATGTTGGCAAGCAGGGAGTTAGTACTGTACGGAGAGATTTTGTTCAATGAGATGCTACAGGAAAAAAGATTTGCGTATAATAATAAAAAAATGAAAGTTTTGTTAAAATATAATCTCCAACATTTTATATAGCAAATAAAATGTTGGCGATTGAAAAAAAAAGACGAGTCACAAGATACTTATTGAGGAGGAAGCCCATTTTGCCCGTCTTAATTTAGCCATCCAGAATATTTCTGACATCTCTCCACCATTCCTGCATCTAATTGTTAAATTATTCCAAGATTTACACCTCCACTACTCTGCCCAGAGCTCCATTTCAACTCTTGATCACTGTGTGAAGAAAAACATCCTGCTGTCACTCCTAAGGTTTCATTTTACCAGTTTGAACCTTTGTCTCCTTGTCCTCCTCTCACTATATAATTTAAAGTATATTTTGTATTACCATTTACTGTCTTGCATAAGATTGTCCCAACACTGAAACCTGGAGCACTCCACTCAGTACTGTCATTACTCCCCGAACCAGAACCTGTTGTTTTCTACCCTTCAGCTAATTTGTAATGGAGGGTAAGAATTGGCCATAGCTCCCACTTCTGATTGCTGTTCAGTGATTCCTACCGGAAGGATGTACTGGTCAGGAAGGGAGCGGTTTGGGCTGGGTTGGAATTTCCCTCACTATTCAAAGTTGACCAACACTGCCTGTTTCGAATGAATGATTATTTGAGTGAGGTAAAAGATGGAGGTGAGTGACCATGAACCTGTATCCTAGCATCATCAGTTCTTCAGGCAAGGAATGGAGAAAATGGAAGGGAAGATGAAAGAAAGAAAAAGGAATGTAGGCTCGATGTCATGACAAGAGGAGACAAAAATGGTCAGTGCAGGTCTTTGATGAGCACTAGATGAGCTGAATGTAACTTTTTGTTTTCCTGCCTTGCAGTATTTATTCCAATTTCAGAGAATAGAAAATGGTTGCTTACTGCACTGTATGACATTAGTAATTTTACCATCAGAACTTTTTAGAGATAAATGTAGGCTTTGTTGGATGTTTTATTCCTCTGGAATTCCCTTCCTAAACCTCTCCACCTCTCTACCTCTCTCTCTCCTTTAAGGTGATCCTAAAGCCTACCTCTTTGACCAAGTAATTGGTCACCTTATGTGACTCGGTGTCAAATCTTGCTCCTGGGCAATGCCTTGGGATGCTTTACTATGTTAAAAATGCTATATATATGCAAGTTTTGTTGCTTTTTTGAATTTACTGTAGATGAACAAATGTACCCAGTTGCTCCAGTTACTCCAGTCCAGTGGCTCCACCCTGAAGAATGTTCTGACAACGGATGTCACACTTCCATTGATTTACTTGACTTGCACAAGCAAGTGTGGATTTGCCTTGTTCAATCGATATGTTGTTGGTTTAATCTATGGCACTGACATGTATTGTTTCTTCACTACTCAACAGCCAAATTTTACTTGCGGAGATCCTTACTGTTGAGTCTTTCTGAAATTATTTCCATCTGGTGACAGCACTATTGCTTGGGTAAGGTGGTCAACGGGAGCATAAAATACTTTCATTACTGTTCTGGTGTAAGATTTCCAAATCCCAAAGCACACCAGACAAAAATAAAAATGCATTTAACATATGATTATTTTTCTCCATTTTCCGTGCATTACGTGGAATGTACAGCACAGAGGCAGGCCATTCAGCCCAACAGGTCTATGCCTTTTCCCCAGAGGTTTACATGTTGGCACTGTTGCTATATAGTTAGCTTACACAACATTTACAAGAGGATATGAGAGCGCTGCTGGCATTGTTGTATGTATGGGTGTAGTATGTTACACGTTTCAGGATCAGGGCATTTTGTGATGATGGAAGGGGTTGGTAGCCAGACAGGAGTAGACAACATATACCCTTACTTATGTGAAAGTGCCTTTGGGAGTTGCGACTATGTTTCTAAAGCACTGCATCCTTTTCATATATTTCCAAAGTGTTGAGTGTTAATCAGGTTATCGTTAGTTATCAGTGAAACCCCATCAGAACTCTGTGTTCCTCCAACTCTGACCTTTTGTGTATCCCCTCCCTTTGCCTTCAGCTGCTTGGACCCAAAACTGTGGAATTACCTCCTGCTTCTTCACTTCCCTCTCCCCTTTTAAGAACCTCCAAAAACTCACCTGTTTGACCAAGCTATTGGTTACCGCTCCTAATATCTCCTTCTTTGGCTCAGCATCCATTTTTGTCTGATTACACTTCTGTGTAGTGCCTGGTCACCTTTTTCTATCGTAAAGGCACGATATAAATGCAATTTGTTGTTGTAGTGGAATCCTTGACTGATTTCATTCCATTCCATTGTTGCTTCTTTGTGAAGGCAATTCAGCTCTTCTCCTCAACCTCTTGTTCTCTATCTGCTTTCTTGCTTTCTTTTCTTGATTATGTTCTTACTTGTTCTTATCCATTGACCTATAACAAGCTCTACACTAGACTGACCATGCTGATTATACTGAAAAGGTTAATGCATCTTAACTTTTCAGATAGTGGCATACCTGCTGTGTATTTCCATCATTTTCTAATTTTTGTCCTATTAACATTTGTTAGATTATTCAGATTTCAGGATGTCTGCAGTTCATAGCTGTACAATGTTTTACCCAATAATTCTACAATTATAACTGCTTTGTCTGAATTTCCAGAGGACACCTCTCTGAAGACAGCTGTCTACATAACTAATGTACGCTGTAGGCAGCATCTTTCACAGTAAATACATATACATTAGTTGTACAGACATCTGTCTGCAGACGAGAGAAGTGTACAATATTCTCTCTGGACTTTCAGACAATTTTGTTCTAGTTGTAGAACTATTTGACGAATGGGTTATACAATGACTGTGGAGACATTGCAAGGGATGTTCAAACCAAGCAACGAGTCAACAAACATGATTAGCTGTGACATCAGCTGTTTTGGAAGAAATATTAGGATCATCAAGATGGATTAGCGTCGGTCCATTACAAGACCTGTGCGATGTAATATTTCTTAATCGATTGTGGAAGGAGGCAGCCTATTTCTGTCACGCTGAATCATAACAATTAGCAGATATCTGCATACTTGCACAGTGTGCACTTTTAACCAATGGTTTGGAGCTGTACCATTCTCGCCACAATGCCTTTCTACCTCATTCTATATAGTCACTGGTGTCAGAAATGTTATTCCTATAAAAATAAGAAAGCTTACAGCTGATGAGAGACAGCTATGTGACACACTGGGCTAAAGTGACTGCAGAACTAAAAAGAAAAAAACTGCAAATGCTGAAAATTTGAAATAAAAACAAGAAATGGATGACCAGTCAGAGAGCAAGGTGGAAATTGTATAGCGCTGACCTGTCGGACAGAACTGGGATGGTTCCCTGGAATAATGACATTCGACCTTGCGCTAATTAAAGTGGTCGGGGAGTTGGGGAAAGTTGTTCATCGTGCTGTCTTATTGTCTATTCTATATATGAAAAATATGGAATATATCTTTCTCTAAATCTAACCTACAGGAACTATGATTTAAAAGGCCATAATTTTTGTACAGCTACTTGTGCAACTCATTGACAGCGGCTCATTTGGATGTTTACTTACTTATGGTTGATGATTCATTTTGAGTCATCTGTTTTTTTTTTAGGTTGGATGAGATTTTAACCTCTCACAATTTTATAATCAGCAGTGCAAACATCTGAAATCGAAATCCGTGAGAAGAACTGGCAAATGAGATTGTAATTCTGTAATTGTATGTATCCATCTGCCCAACTTTATATCAGTGAGGTTTGGATCTTAGCAAAGTGCCTAATGTCCATAGAGCACACTGGTCAACTCACACTTCAAAAAGAACACTTGTACTATCTGTATGCAAAAAAAAAAGTTCAAAGAAAGGGTCCAATCATATTGTTGAATTTTCTTCCCAAGTCCTTTGGGCAGCCATGTTGGTTTTCTACTCACCCACTAAAAATAACATTTATAACGTTATAAACACATTAAGAATTCAGAGATGTTCAACAAGAGTAGAAATGTACCACTAAGCTTACCCATCCCATCTTCCAATACCCAAAACGACTTTCATCTCCTCTAGCCTCCCCTCTCTCAGGAGCCTCAACAATGTCTTCTTCAGCCTTTTTGGAGCTTGTATCACTCAGCTGGTTATTGGATTGTTATGGCCTCCATATATGTGCAACTTGACTACTTCTCAGTGGCCTCACTGTCCCTCAGAGTCCTGCTGTGACCCATTCATACATGATCTTTCAGTCCTCTGTGCATGCACACCCTCCTGCATAGAGTTTTTTTGGGCTTCTGCCATTTCCGTTTATTGATTGGTTTAATTCTTCTGTGCCTCACCTGCTGCTTATTTATTTATTTTGCTCTTTGAAAACTCTTGCTATTCCCTTTTATTTCTTTCCTCAGATCTTCCATGTCTCTACAGGTGCTTTTTTCATTTATTTTCCTCTTTCAATGCTGTGCTGCTTTCATTCATTTATTCAGCTCTTCAACACATTTACTTGCTTGTTTCCCCTCTGTGGTTCTCCTGTTTCCATTTCTTTATTTGGTTACTTCTCTGAAGTCTCAGCTGTTGTATATTTATTTAATGAGTTCCTTTGAAGCTCGACCATGGCTATTTCATTATTTCCTTCTTCCACCCTCTGCTGCTTCTATTTTGTTATTGATGTCCTTACTTTGGGCTCAGCCATTCCTAGTTCTATTTGTCCCTTCATTTGTTAGTCTGTTGCAAATTTGACCACTGGCTAACACCAACAGTGCAAGAAACCATGGGTGAAAAACTGTGCTGCACAAATCTGCAACAATTGCAGAAGGAGATCCACCAGTGGATATTTTAAAAACCCTCATTAAGCTGACAGCTTGACACAGAAACTTTAAAAATATATAGTAGAAACTTTTACTTTCATGTGACACTTGATACACAAGTTCCTAATTACCATCCTAATAATTAATTTAAAAATCAGTGAGCTATAGCAATTATTTTACAAATTCAACAGCCACCAGTGAATTATAATGAGCTTTAGCACAAGTGAAAAAATGTTTTAATTCACCGTCAGCAGTGAGATAATCCATTTTCCTATGGACAACTGCCTTGAACACGGCACCATTTTCATGCAATAATTTGTTTTCACAGGAGCGTTATCAAACAAAACTTGACAACTAATAATGAGATATTAGGGTAGATTGGTCAAAGAGGTAGGTTTTAAGGAGTGTCTTAAAGGAGGAAAGAGAGGCAGAGGGGTGTAGGTGTGGAATTCCAGAGCTTAGGGCCTCAGCAACTGAGAGTACAGCCATCAGTGGTGCAACAGTTAAAATCGGGGATGTGCAAGAGGCCAGAATTGGAAGGGTGCATGAATATCGGAGGTTTGTAGGGCTGGAGGAGGTTACAGAGAGGGGCGGGAGGGGCGAGGCCATGGAGGGAATTTAAACCAAGGGTGAGACTTTTAAAATGGAGACATTGCTTAATCAGGAGCCAATGTAGGTTAGCGAGCACAGGGGTGATTGGTGAACGGGATTTGGCGTGAGTTAGGACAAGGGCAGCCGAGTTTTGGTGACCTCAAGCTTACAGAGGGTGAAAGATGGGAGGCTGGCCAGGAGCATGTTAGAATAGCCAAGTCTAGAGGTAACAAAGGAATGGATGAGGGTTTCAGCAGCAGATGAGCTGAGGCAGGTGAGGAGTTGTGCAATGTTACAGAGCTGGAAATAGATTACCTTAGTGATGGCGTAGATATGTAGTTGGAAGCTCACCTCGGGGTCAGATACAACACCAAGGGTGCAAACAATCTGATTCGGCCTCAAACAATTGTAAGGGAAAGGAATGGAGTCAGTGGCTAGTGAATGGAGTTTGTAGTGGGGACCGAAGACAATGGCATCGGTCTTCCCAATATTTAGTTGGAGGAAATTTCCGCTCATCTTGTACTGCATGTCCGACAGGCAGCATGATATTTTAGAGAAAGTGCAGTGGTCAAGAGAGGTGATGGTGAGGTCGAGCTGGGTGTCATCAGTGTACATGTGGAAACTGTCGCTGTGTTTTCAAATGATGTCACTGAGAGGCAGCATATTGATGAGAAATAGGAGAGGGCAAAGAATAGATCCTTGGGGTACACCAGAGGTAAAGGTGCGCGAGTGCGAAGAGAAGCCATTACAGATCATTCTCTGGCTATGAGTGGATAGATAAGAATAGATGGGTGACAGTGGAAAGGCGTTGCAGGAGGATGGTGTGGTCAACCATGTCAAAGGCTGCAGAAAGGTTGAGAAGGACAAGAAGGGATAGTTTACCTTGGTCACAGTTACAAAGGATATCATTTGGTACTGTGGCAGGGGGAGAAACCTGATTGGAAGGGATTCAAACATGGAGTTCCAGGAAAGATGGATTTCGGCAGCAACAGCATGTTGCTCAAAAGTATCATTGGAGTGTCTTGGTGCGACGTCAACCCTTACTTAAGAATAATTGCACATCTGTTTCTTTACTACACATTGATAATGTATATTTTAATATATAATCTCTCATGTATCTCATTACTGTATATAACTGTATCTTACCATGCTATACATGACTGTAACTGGATATGACCTGTAACAATAAGCATACCTTACCACCAGGAGTGCACTTGTAGGAGAAACTCCATACCTGTCCCACTGAGGTATATAAAGGGAGGTCTCAGGCAAGTGCAGGACTGGAGAGCTGGAATTAAAGGTGCAGGTCCTGAGTGACCTTGACGTCAGCATGTGTCTTGTGTAAGTCAGTACATTAGAGTCAGAACTTAACATTGGCGACGCGTTATAGGATCACAGAATCCACAGAATGGCTACCAACAGCTCAGATGAGAAATACAATGCTGGAGACAATTGGGATGACTTTATAGAAAGGCTCCAGCAAAGCTTTCTGACCAAAGACTGGCTGGGTGATGATAAGGCAGACAAGAGAAGAGCCCATCTCTTGACCAGCTGTGGCTCAAAAACATACGCTTTAATGAAAGACCTGCTGGCACCTGAGAAACCAGCAAGCAAGTCGTTTGAGGAGTTGAGCACACTGGTGAGAGACCACCTGAAGCCAGTGAGCAGCCTACACATGGCCAGACACAGGTTCTACAGCTACAGACGCTGTGTGGGCCAAAGCATACCCGACTTCGTGGCGGAACTTCGAAGGCTGGCTAGTTCATATGAGTTCCCCAATGAACTAAGGAGAAAAGTACTGAGAGACTTTTTTATTGAAGGAATAGGCCATGCAGGCATATTCCAAAAGCTTATACAGACTAAGAACTTGACTCGAGAGGCAGCAGCACTGGTCGCACAGATGTTCTTGGCAGGCGAAGAAGAAACGAGGCTGATCTATATTTCAGGTACGACAACCAACGAGGCATCGGAACAAGGGGTTCACATTGTGAAACAAACCGCTACCCCCAAACACAGACAAAGGCAGGAGAGCAGGCCTTCAACAGCAGACAGTGGCGCCAGAAGCCATCAAAATCAAGGGCCACATGAACGGCCGATCACATCTCATCAACCCACAATGCGAGCAATCAACAACAGATTGAGAGAAGCTCAAGGGAGATCAGCCAGACGCAGCTCATCCTTCGGAAACAATGGAAAAGGTCTGTGTTGGAGATGTGGAGGAAGGCACTCAACCAGGGTGTGTCGATTTCAGCATGTCGTTTGCAGAAACTGAAACTACACAGGGCATCTGGCTCGCATGTGCAGAAAAACAGCAGCTCGGCTGGTATACGAATCGGAAGGGTTGGAAAGCGGACCAGAAGACGGTTGGAACAGTGCATTGGAAGCCGAGATACAGCGGGTTAACACGATCAATGTCCACTGTTCTTACACCAAGACGCCTCCAATTATGATGAGGGTTCTACTCAACGGGATACCCATCAACATGGAACTGGACACGGGGGCCAGTCAGTCCCTCATGAGCGTTCAACAATTTGAACAGCTGTGGCCGCACAAAAGCAACAGACCAAAACTCACAAAGATCGACACCAAACTAAGGACCTATACTAAAGAAATCGTCTCAGTCCTTGGCAGTGCCATGCTCCCGGGGATCTCCCAGCCCTGTTGGGGAGAAGCTGGCTAGCAGAACTTAATTGGAATTGGGATGATGTTCACGCCATGTCGTCAGAGGAACGGACCTCCTGCTCAACAGTTCAAAGCCGTTTTGAACATCTCTTTCAGCCAGGTGTGGGCACCTTCAAAGGGACTAAAGTTAGAATCTTCATCATATAGAATGCCAGACTGGTCCATCACAAGGCTAGAGCTGTGCCTTATGTGATGAGGGAAAAGATTGAAAACGAACTGGACCGGCTTCTGCGGAAAGGCATAATTTCTCCCGTGGAATTCAGCGACTGGGCAAGCCCCATCATCCCCGTCATAAAGCCTGATGGACCCGTGCGAATCTATGGGGATTACAAGTCTACCATAAACAGAGTCTCCCTACAGGACCAATACCCGCTGCCCAGAGCGGAGGACTTATTTGCCACATTGGCTGGAGGTACACTTTTCTCGAAACTTAACCTCACATCTGCGTATATGACGCAAGAACTGACCGACGAGTCTAAGCTACTCACCACCATCAACACACATCGAGGCCTTTTTGTGTACAATCGATGCCCATTCAGCATCAGGTCGGCAGCTGCTATATTCCAGCGCAACATGGAAAGTCTGCTCAAGTCCATCCCGGGGACGGTTGTGTTTCAAGATGACATTCTCATCACGAGCAGGGACACCGACTCTCATCTCCGCAATCTTGAGGAAGTACTAAGTCGATTGGATCGGGTAGGCCTAAGAGTTAAGAAATCCAAGTGTCTGTTTCTCGCGCCTGAGGTTGAATTTTTGGGCAGAAGGATTGTCACTGATGGAATCCGCCCAACCGAATCCAAAACCAAAGTGCTTCGCCTGGCACCCAGGCCCCGGAATGTCTCGGAACTGCGTGCCTTTCTCGGGCTACTCAATTACTTTGGGAACTTTATGCAGAACTTGAGCACGCTGCTGGAGCCTCTCCATGTGCTACTCAGAAAGGGGTGCGATTGGTTTTGGGGGGACGCCCAAGAACGTGCCTTCAATAAGGCACGCAACCTTGTTCCAAGAGTATTTTAGCCTTTTTTGACCCAGGTAAAAAGTTAGTCCTTACGTCAGCATATGGGGTCGGGTGCGTTTTACAGCATGTCAATGATGCGGGTAAATTGCAGCCCGTTGCTTATGCCTCCAGGTCACTTTCGCAGGCAGAGCGTGGGTACGGTATGGTTGAGAAGGAGGCACTCACGTGCGTGTACGGTATCAAAAAGATGCACCAATACCTTTTCAGGGCCAAGTTTGCGTTAGAAACCGACCACAAACCCCTCACGTCCCTACTATCCGAGTGCAAGGCAATCAATGCCAACGCCTCAGCGCGCATTTTAGCGGTGGGCACTCATGCTGGCGGCTTACGACTACACGATAAGGCACCGACCAGGCACAGACAACTGTGCCGACGCGCTTAGCAGGCTACCCCTGGCGACCACGGAAGGGTCCGACGAACCGGACTGTGAGATGGCCATGGAAATCAATGCCTTTGAATCCACGGTTCGCCCATGACAGCTCGCCAAATCAGAGCCTGGGCGACCAGCGACCCCATGTTATCTCTAGTTAAAAGATGCGTTTTAACCGGTGACTGGGCAGAGGCTCGTGATGCCTGCCCCGAGGAGGTCAAACCCTTCCATAGGTGCATGCATGAACTACAGGCAGACTGCCTGATGTGGGGCAGCTGAGTAGTTATGCCCTTACGAGGCAGGGAGGCATTTGTCCGGGAGCTCCATCGCGAGCAACCGGGGATCGTCCTTATGAAGGCCAAAGCCAGATCTCATGTCTGGTGGCCTGGCATTGACGCGGACTTGGAGCTCCTCGTCCGTCAGTGCACCATTTGTGCCCAACTCAGTAATGCTCCCAGGGAGGCCCCCCTAAGCCCCTGGCCCTGGCCCACCAAACCGTGGTCGCGGGTGCATGTAGACTATGCGGGCCCATTCATGGGCGAAATGTTCCTCGTAGTCGTTGATGCATTTTCAAAATGGATCGAGTGCAGCATGTTGAACTCGAGCACCACCTCCACTACTGTGGAGAGCCTTAGAACCATGTTTGCAACACATGGCATTCCTGACACATTGGTCAGTGATAATGGTCCGTGCTTCACCAGCGCAGAATTTCACGATTTTATAGTTGACCACGGTATAAATCACGTTAAGACAGCACCTTTCAAGCCGGCCTCCAATGGCAAGGCGGAGCGAGCAGTGCAGATCATTAAACATGGCATGCTCAGAATCCAAGGTCCCACGCTGCAGAGCCGCCTACCGCGACTGCTGCTGGCATACAGATCTCGTCCGCATTCGTTGACTGGGGTTCTCCCTGCGCAACTATTGATGAAACGAACCTTAAAGACCAGGCTCTCGTTAATCCTCCCAGATATGCATGAAATTGTTGAGGTTAAGCGTCAAAAGCTAACTGAGTATCATGACCGAAATTCGAGGGGGAGGTGGAATGAGATAGGGGACAAAGTGTTTGTGCTAAACTATGGCCGGGGTCCCAAATGGCTTGCAGGGACAGTAACAGACAAAGAGGGAAACAGGCTACTGGTTGTACAAATGGACAATGGCCAAATCTGCTGGAGGCATGTTGACCAAGTAAAACGTAGATTCACTGATAACACTGAAGAACCAGAGGCTACTACAATGTGGAACTCACACCACACCTGGTGGACAGACAGGTGGAACAACCTGAGGAAAGCGCAGACAGACAGCCCAGGTGAGATACCAGCAATCACACCGAACGAAACAGACAGCCCAGGCGAGATACCAGCAATCACAGCGAACGAAAAACAGGCACCAGGGCAAACAACTGAACCACAACTAAGACGCTCCACGCGAGAGCGCAGACCACCTGAGAGATTGAATCTTTCAAGGCAATAAGACCTTGGGGGAGGGTAATGTCATGTATCTCACATTACTGTATATAACTGCATCTTACCATGCTATAGATGACTGTAATTGGATATGACCTGCAACAATAAGCATACCTTACCACCAGGGGTGCACTTGCAGGAGACCCTCCATACCTGTCCCACTGTGGTATATAAAGGGAGGTCTCAGGCAAGTGCAGCACTGGAGAGCTGGAATTAAAGGTGCAGGTCCTGAGTGACCTTGACTTCAGCATGTGTCTCGTGTAAGTCAGTACATTAGAGTCAGGACTCAACATAATCATTGTGGCAGAATAATATGCGTATGTTTTTCTTGCCAGTTTTCTCCCCTCCCATACTCTTCTAAAGATGGTAACTGCTGGCTGACTACAAAGGGGGCATCACAGCATCACAGATTTTGTCTTCACATCATCCATACATATACCATCCAAACATTTTGAGCTAGAAAATAATCAAAGGAACATAAGAACATAAGAAATAGGAGCAGGAGTAAGCCATATGGCCCCTCGAGCCTGCTCCGCCATTTAATACGATCATGGCTGATCCGATCATGGACTCAGATCCATTTCCCTGCCCACTCCCTATAACCCCTTATTCCCTTATCATTTAATAAACTGTCTATTTCTGTCTTAAATTTATTCAGTGACCCAGCTTCCACAGCTCTCTGAGGCAGCGAATTCCACAGATTTACAACCCTCTGAGAGAAGAAATTTCTCATCTCTGTTTTAAATGGACGGCCCCTTATTCTAAGATTATGCCCTCTTGTTCTCGTCTCCCCTATCGGTGGGAACATCCTCTCTGCATCCACCTTGTCAAGCCCCCTCATAATCTTATACATTTCGATAAAATCACCTCTCATTCTTCTGAACTCCAATGAGTAGAGGCCCAACCTACTCAACCTTTCCTCATAAGTCAACCCCCTCATCAACCTAGTGAACCTTCTCTGAACTGCCTCCAAAGCAAGTATATCCTTTCATAAATATGGAAACCAAAACTGCATGCAGTATTCCAGATGTGGCCTCACCAATACCCTGTACAACTGTAGCAAGACTTCCTTGCTTTTATACTCCATCTCCTTTGCAATAAAGGCCAAGATTCCATTGGCCTTCCTGATCACTTGCTGTACCTGCATACTATCCTTTTGTGTTTCATGCACAAGTACCCCAGATCCCGCTGAACTGCAGCACTTTGCAATCTTTCGCCATTTAAATAATAACTTGCTCTTTGATTTTTTTTTCTGCCAAAGTGCATGACTGCACACTTTCCAACATTATACTCCATCTGCCAAATTTTTGCCCACTCACTTAGCCTGTCTATGTCCTTTTGCAGATTTTTTGTGTCCTCCTCACACATTGCTTTACCTCCCATCTTTGTATCGTCAACAAACTTGGCTATGTTACAATCGGTCCCTTCTTCCAAGTCATTAATATAGATTGTAAATAGTTGAGGTCCCAGCACTGATCCCTGCGGCACCCCACTAGTTACTGATTGCCAACCCAAGAATGAACCATTGATTCCGACTCTCTGTTTTCTGTTCGTTAGCCAATCCTCTATCCATGCTAATATATTACGCCAGCCCCGTGAAATTTTATCTTGTGCAGTAACCTTTTTTGTGGCACCTTGTCAAATGCCTTCTGGAAGTCCAAATACACCACATCCACTGGTTCTCCTTTATCCACCCTGTTTGTTACATCCTCAAAAAATTCCAGCAAATTTGTCAAACATGACTTCCCCTTCAAAAATCCATGCTGACTCTGCTGACAGAATTTTGCTTTTCCAAATATCCTGCTACTCCTTCTTTAATAATGGGCTCCAACATTTTCATAACCACAGATGTTAGGCTAACTGGTCTATAGTTTCCTGCTTTTTGTCTGCCTTCTTTTTTAAATAGGGGTGTTACATTTGCAGTTTTCCAGTCTGCTGGGACCTCCCCAGAATCCAGGGAATTTTGGTAAATTACAACCAATGCATCCACAATCCCTGCCGTTACTTCTCTTCAGAACCTAGGATGCAAGCCATCAGGTCCTGGGGATTTATCTGCCTTTACCTGGTCCAATTATCTTACTGAGTACCACCTCCTTAGTGATTGTGATTGTGTAAAGTTCCTCCCCACCTATAATCACTTGACTATCCACTGTTGGGATATTGTTAATATCCCTCTACCGTAAAGATTGATACAAAATATTTGTTCAGAGTTTCTGCCATCTCCATGTTCCCCATTACTAATTCCCCTGTCTAGACATCGAAGGGACCAACATTTACTTTAGCTACTCTTTTCCATTTTATCTACCTAAAGAAACTCTTGCTAAACCAAGGGCACAAAGGCCAATTGTAATATTGCCCAACTGTGATCAAACTAATTTATAGTTCTGCATCATAAATATTGATGCAGATTGTTTAAAAAGTAGCCTAATTGTTTATGTTCACTTCACTCACCCGTGTGCTACATTTGGATTTCTGCAGTAAACTCAAATGGATTTTTAGCAAGCTAGTTAATAAAATATCCCATTATGTGCTAAAACATAAGAACATAAGAACATAAGAATTAGGAACAGGAGTAGGCCATCTAGCCCCTCGAGCCTGCTCCGCCATTCAATAAGATCATGGCTGATCTGGTCGTGGACTCAGCTCCACTTACCCGCCCTCTCCCCGTAACCCTTAATTCCCTTATTGGTTAAAAATCTATCTGTCTTTGACTTGAAAACATTCAATGAGCTAGCCTCAACTGCTTCCTTGGGCAGAGAATTCCACAGATTCACAACCCTCTGGGATTCTTTCTCAACTCGGTTTTAAATTGGCTCCTCCGTATTTTGAGGCTGTGCCCCCTAGTTCTAGTCTCCCCTACCAATGGAAACAACCTCTCTGCCTCTATCTTGTCTATCCCTTTCATGATTTTAAATGTTTCTATAAGATCACCCCTCATCCTTCTGAACTCCAAGGAGTAAAGACCCAGTCTACTCAATCTATCATCATAAGGTAATTCTGGAATCAGCCTAGTGAATAGTCTCTGTACCCCTGCCAAAGCTAGTATATCCTTCCTTAAGTAAGGTGACCAAAACTGCACGCAGTACTCCAGGTGTGGCCTTACCAATACCTTATACAGTTGCAGCAAGACCTCCCTGCTTTTGTACTCCATCCCTCTCGCAATGAAGGCCAACATTCCATTTGCCTTCCTGATTACCTGCTGCACCTGCAAACTAACTTTTTGGGATTCATGCACAAGGACCCCCAGGTCCCTCTGCACCGCAGCATGTTGTAATTTCTCCCCATTCAAATAATATTCCCTTTTACTGTTTTTTTTTCCAAGATGGATGACCTCACAGTTTCCAACATTGTATTTAATGACTTTTTAAAGACAGTATATTCAAGTAAAATCTTCTCTATAAGGGCATTCAGTGGATTTAATAAACATACTGCAAGTACATTGAATATATTATATTAATTCAAAGGTTAAACCTCAATGTTTTGCCTTTTTTATTTTTGAAGTTTAATAAATGTAAATAATTACTTTGTACTTACAACTTGGTACATAGGAACATAATTTATTATGTACCCCAAGCAGTCACAGTCTAATTAGTTGTGCTAATTCATGATCATGCAACTTTCAAACTTCAGTTGTCTCTGGTTGGTATTTGTTATAGATATCACAGTTGGGAAAGCATGGCCATGTTTCTGTAGACCTATAGCATGACCCTGTAAACAGTCTATTCTGTTTGGTGCTCAGTTTTTGAATATAAATTGTAGAATGATACACAGCCAGGAGAAATGTAATCGATTGATTACTATCTTGGGGTTCTGTCAGTTTTCGAAGGCATCTGACCATTGCTTTTATGGCTGATTATATCATGTATTTTGCGTTGATTCCAGCCTTCCTGTCTAAAGCTAATATTGTTTTCTCCATGCGCGTACGCAGTGCTTCTCCAGCTCCATGCTGTTCTTTTCTTCATACTGCATTGTAGCTGCCCAATTACATTTCCCAATCAGTGTGGACTCCTTTAGCTGTCAAGCAGAAAATGTTAATGCAGCACTTAAATTCATAACGCTAACAAAATGAAGTCTGCATTTTGGCATATCTCTAAATGGAAAACAAAATATTGGTCAACTTATCAAATTATAACAAGTCAAAGGTGGCAGGGCGGAAATACATGTTTGAATATTTGGATTGGTACAGCTCAAAAAACTACTATTTTGATTGACCTCATCACAAACATAATGGATGCCTACAAATATTCATTAAATGGGAACATCGACTGGGGAACCAATTCATTCTCCATTTAGTTAAGGGCTGGATAAAGGAGACATTCATTTATTGCTGGTTGGTTGACATACAAATCTTTAATATATTTGATAAACAAAATGCTGTTTATAAAAAAGTGGGGCCAGATTTTTCTGTTTGAATGCAATCACTGGTGACATTTCTCAGATTGAAATCTGTGCCATCTCTCTGCAGTACCAATGATAGTCTTGTTTTGTTATGTGTTTAAGTCAATGAATCTCAGCAATGATAATTGAGCCCTTTATAGCGAGGTACCCAATAAGTGTAACCAACAAAGGCAATTTTCATTTATAAGGAAATAAACATGTCGAGTGAAATTGAATGCGATTTTTTTATATATTAATTTTTAAATTACTAACATAAATCAATGGAAATGTGAATATATGTGAAAAATTGCAGTGAGAGTAAGAAGATGCAAGAAACCTAAATGACTTCTGGGCTAGGTGCTTCAGACATCATGGTCAATGGACAAAATTCTTCTGGTTTGCAAAATGAGTACATGTTTCAGAACTAATCTGGTATAATTTACAAAAGCTGATTTTTAAAAATTAATTCCTTTGTTGGTGATGATCCTGGCTAAATTGTTGCTCCAAGAATATTTGATGTTAACTATTCTGTGCTGTCATTGGTGCAATTCAAGGTTGGACCTGATGGATGTGCCGACACTGATTCTTTGATTCCCTTTTTGATCATTTAATTATTATACTTAATGTTGGTACCAAGGTAGGCAAAATGTTTTAAATTATCAGCAGTCTTTTTGCCTTTAGTTTTATGTTGCTTATTCTTCAGTTATTGAAAATATTTGGTGTCAAAGAAGACAGGGATTTTTTTCCTGTGTTTTATGTACCATTGTTAGCGCAGAAGGGACATGTAGGTATGGTTACCTTCAACCCAGAAGGCCTCTCACTGGTCCATGACATGGTGTGGGTCTGGGAAGCCTTCCTGCAAAACTCATCTTTCTATCACTCTAAACAAAAGCAACAAGAAATGTTGGTCTTTATCTAATCAAATGATTAATTACCCATCCAGTATAAGAATGCAAAATGGATTGCAGATTAATGTCATGCAACAATCCGTACTCTGCTTATTCCATTGACTGGTGAGCAGTTGCATTCTAATTTATTTTTAAAGACTCCAGAAGAACTGCGAAACTGGATAGATTCAGTAATGTCTCACCTACATCATCATAGGCAGTCCCTCGAAATCACCTACGCTGATCACCTCGCTGCTGGTCCTGCTCATATGAATGAAATTGCCTAAATTGTTTCTCTGAGTTTATATTTTCACATCCATTCCTTCATTTTAATCTCCCCATACCACTCTCCAAACTCAATCAAGTGAACTGCTTGAAAGGGGTTATTGCCTAGGAATGGGTTCAGTCTCAGCGACTTATAACTGCTCATTTTCAATGCCATCATGGGCACCTATTGTTGCTTATGTGGTAACTACAGTCTATTCTTAATTTGAAGCCCCTTAATTAAAATCATTTGATAACTGATTTATTTAGCACTAAATTCCCACTTTGCTGTGTTATTTATATTGCCTAATTTAAATTATTATATAATTCATTTTTTAGTGCAAACCCCCACTGTGAATTATTAAGAGTAGATGGTCGTAACAGTGAATATGAGAGTAAAGACTTTTTCTATTAGGATTTGACGTGCATTCTTCGTGTGTTGCCCTTTACTTGGCGACTAAGAAATAAACCTGGGAGCGGGGGGAGAACAATTTTGATGTGAAGAGTTTATCGGATGGGCAGTGGGTAAAGCAAGCCCAACGTCTGCCTGGTGAAGCTTACCAGAGGTCTGCACCATTTTAAGTAGCGAGCTGCCAGCTCTAAACAAGCATTGAAAGGTAGCTCGCTAATTGAGGGGGAAGCAGTATGGGAAAATCCAGTGGTCCATCCACAGAGCCAAGTTGGCAGAGAACCTTTAAAGGGTGAGGACAAAGCCAGTGGGAGGGGGAGGCAAAGGTAAGGAAGCAGTCAGGGTGATTGTTATGGAGTCATATAGTGCATTTCATCTGGCCCCCCAAAAATCCTCCACCAATCTTAAATTTGCCAGTGTCTGAGCGGCCGCTGGTTTGGGGGCCTTGTGCCAGATGATCAGTGGAACTGGAATTAGGGTCCTATCTACGTCATAGGAGCCTGATTAACATATAGTAATGAGGCTCCAGCCTGTTTGCAGTGGGAGCATTGGCCACCTTATGGCACTGTGTGGGACGTAAGAACATAAGAAATAGGAGCAGGAGTAGGCCATTTGGCCCCTCGAGCCTGATCCGCCATTTAATAAGATCATGGCTGATCTGATCCTGGCCTCAACTCTACTTCCCCGCCCATTCCCCATAACCCTTGATTCCCTTATCATTCAAAAATCTATCTATCGCCACCTTAAAAATATTCAAAGACCCAGCCTCCACTGCTCTCTGGGGTGGAGAATTCCAAAGATTCACGACCCTCTGAGAGAAGAAATTCCTCCTCATTTCTGTTTTAAATGGGTGACCCCTTATTCTGAAACTATGCCTCCTAGTTTTAGATTCCCCCAGGAGGGGAAGCATCCTTGCTGCATCTACCCTGTCAAGCCCCCTTAGAATCTTATATATTTCAATAAGATCACCTCTCATTCTTCTGAACTGAAATGAGTATAGGCCTAACCTGCTCAACCTTTCTTCATAAGTCAACCCCTTCATCTCAGGAATCAACCTAGTGAATCTTTTCTGAACTGCCCCCAATGCAAGTACATCCTTTCTTAAATAAAGAGACCAAAACTGTATGCAGTATTCCAGGTGTGGTCTTACCAACACCCTGTACAGTTGGAGCAGGACTTCTCTGCTTTTATACTCCATCCCCCTTGCAATAAAGGCCAACGTTCCATTTGCCTCCCTAATTACTTGCTGTACCTGCATTCTAACTTTTTGTGTTTCACGTACAAGGACCCCCAGAATCCATCTGTACGGGACGATGCTGTGAAGAGAGCAGTAAAGTTTTCTTCGTTGTGATTTTGTTCTCAGTACTGCCTTATTTGGTAGAGAGACCAAAATTACTGCTCTTGAATGATATTCCTGCCCCTTTCTCTTTTGAGGATGTGATGGTGGCTGAGTTTGCAGTGGGGGATATGCAGCTGCAGTTGCATGCCTCTCATTACTGTTTGATTTGTTTGAATGCCCCAAAATAGATTTGAAATGGTTCTGAACATTCTCCGAATGACTTTTCTTTTAAAATGTCTTGAACGCAGCCATTCACCACGGCGTTGCTCCGAAGGATCTTCTGCAGAACCAACAGTACATCGAAACGGAAAAATATTCCTGACTGCAAGCTGAGAAAGTGCCCCTCCCTAAAAAAAATCTCCTCTTTTCAAATGAAACTCTGAAAGTTCAGTATCCAGAGAGTTGGAAAATCATTGTTCAGGAAAGTTTTACTTTCATCTTAATGGCTCAACTTCAATATTAGTGGAGATGCACATTGTGCTGCTTAAGTGTTCCTTGAATGATTGTATTCTAAATCATAGAGATGCCAGGCAGACCCATAATTGCAATATAAAATGTATAATACATCAGTTTTACAGTATAAAATCTATCTGTGTTAAATATTTTAATAATGCTTGTCCTTTCTGTGATGTGAATTCGTGGAAATAACAATTATGTTTCAGTTTAAATTCCATTTGAACTGAATATTGCATTTTCAATTTTTAAAAATTACCTTCCCAAAATAATATAAGCAACATTCATTTTGTCCTCCAGTCACAATAGTTTTCTTTCTTCAGCTGAAACAAGATGTGTGCAGGATAGTCAAAGGGAGAGAGATAAACTATAATGTAACTTTCAAAAAAAAGTGATTGGCATTCTCCTTCAGTAAATTATTCCAGTATTGCTTTGATTCACGTCTGGAGAAAGTAATGGGAGTGGCAGCCTGAGGAACTGTCCAAGAAGAATGTGCCCCTACAATTTCCCTTCCTTTTTGCAGTAAAGTGCTACAGGTTTTGTTATGCAATTCTTGACTTAGTGTGACTCAGATTGAGAACTAGAGGCAGAGGTGAGGTGTTGGAGTAGACAGAAAATCTGCATTCTTACTCAGTGACAGTGTTCCAACAGCATCTAACAAACTCATTTTTGAAGGAATGTGGTCCTCAGTTTGGAGTGGGGAAGAGCCATGATGATGTCATATAACAAATGATGGGTTTGGTTTGATTTCGGTAATTGCATTATCTGCTAGCGAATAAAGTAAAAGGTTGGTGAAACACTTCTCGTGACAACAATGGGGTAGAAACTACTGTCAGTGCGTTTTCATACACAGAATGGGTGATGCGCATGGAGCATGTGCCCAATCACGTGGCTGCAAAGAAGGCTCCAAGTTCCTGCCCCTCATTAATTTTAATAAAATAGGGGCTGCCAGCGCAACTCACACACTTCATCAGTAGCTCACCTAATTGGAGGTGTCAATTTTACACATTGCTGATGCCACTTAAAGGCAGCCTGCACCTCTTAAAGGGAGGTGCACTTTGTCTGCAGACAATTGTCAGTGAAGACTCTGCACCAGTGCTGGTTTTCAGATGCTGCGTTGAAGTTTTGATGGAGGAGGTTTGGCAAGATGATGGCAATGATCTATCCACCAGGCAGTAGGAAAGTTTCCAATCCAACTGCCTGTTACAAGCGGGCAGAGGTAGCTGAGATAAGGTACTTGAGTGCCAGAATTATTGACCCCAGGACATAGATGAAATGCCTAAAAACAGTTTAATTACCTCATGAGATAGCTACGGTAAACTCCTAAATCATACTTCTCTGTTTAGCCTTACACTGCCTGTTGCCCCAGCGCTCACAATCCTTCTCTCCCTTGATTGCCAGTCATTGCAGCATACTTCACTCCACCTCCTTTTGCTTCTACTGCAGCACTCTGCACTTGGTGATGGGAATTATGGTCTGTGGCATGTCAGGAGCATGGTTTCTGGCAAGGCTGAGGAAGTCCTGTATGGTTTTAAACCATCGTTGCCTCCTTCCTGTTATGTATTGAATAAAGAGTCTGACTAGATACTGTGAGCTCAAAGTAAGATGTGACAGCAGTCCTTTATTACCGTCTCCAGAGTGCCTTTCCAGACTGTGAGGCCTCCTTATGTACAGGTGCTCCCAAGGGATTATGGGATGTCAGGCAGGCTGTGCGTGGCAAACATGGCCCGCAGGCTATCAATGGTGGCAGCGGACATGCTTGCCGACATTAACTCACATTCAATCCATTTGGAGTATGCAGCTATAACCACAAGGAACATTTTTCCCAAGAATGGGCTTGCATAGTCGACATGGACCCTAGATCATGGTTTGGAGGGCCAAGACCATTAACTTAGTGGCGCCTCCCTGGGTGCGTTACTTAACTGTGAACATGTGTTATATTTGTGCACGCAGGATTCTAAGTCTGCATTGATGCCGGCCACCACACGTGGGATCTGGCTATTGCTTTCATCATTACAATGGCTGGGTGGTACTATGGAGATCACTAATGAAAGTGTCCCTGCCCTTTTTTGGTACCACTACCCGATTACCCCATAGAAGGCAGTCAGCCTGTATAGACATTTCATCTTTGCGCCACTGGTACGGCTTTATTTCTTCCTGCATTTCTAATGGGACACTAGACCAACTCCCATGGAGCACACAGTTTTTTTACTAAGGACAGTAAGGGGTCCTGGCTCGTCCAGGTTCTAATCTGTCAGGCGGTGATTGCTCACACTCGAATGCTTCCATTACTATACCTAAATCTGCAGGTTGTGCCATCTCCACCCCTGTGGTAGGCAATGGCAGTCTACTGAGAGCATCGGCACAGTTTTCTGTGCCTGGCCTATGGCGGATGGCGCAGTTGTATGCGAACAATGTGAGCGCCCATCTCTCGATGCGGGCCGATGCATTCGTATTTATCCCCTTACTTTCAGAAAAGAGGGATATCAGTGGCTTATGGTCGGTTTCCAATTCAAATTTGAGCCCAAACAGATATTGATGCATTTCCTTTTCTCCTAACGCTTCTTTTTCAATCATGCTGTAGGCCCTCTCAGCCTTAGACAGACTTCTGGATGCATAAGCAACCGGTTGCAATTTCCCAGATTCATTAGCTTGTTGTAATACACACCCGACACTGTATGACGACGCATCACATGCTAGTACCAAACGCTTACATGGATCATAAAACACAAGCAATTTGTTTGAGCATAAGTTTTCTAGCTTTTACAAAGACATTTTCTTGGCTTTTACCCCATACCCATTCATCTCCTTTATGCAGTAAACAGTGCAGTGGTTCTAACAGTGTGCTAAGACCCGGTAACAAGTTACCAAAGTAGTTCAGGAGTCCTAGAAACGACCGCAGCTCCGTCACGTGGCCTCGGTGCGTTCTCGATTGCCTCCGTCTTCGAATTGGTGGGCCTGATGCCATCCGCCACGATTCTTCTCCCCAGGAACTCTATTTCAGGTGCCAGGAAAACGCACTTCGAGCATTTTTACTTGAGCCCCACGCGATTAAGCCGACTAAGAACCTCCTCCAGGTTCTGCAGATGCTCGACGGTGTCCCGACCTGCAACCAAGATGTCGTCCTGGAAGCCCACCGTGCGCGGGACCAACTTCAGTAAGCTTTCCATGTTCTTCTGGAATATCGCCGCGGCTGATCGAATCTCAAACGGGCATCTGTTGTAAATGAAGAGACCTTTGTGCGTGTTGATGCAGGTGAGGCCCTTCGATGATTCCTCCAGCTCCTGCGTCACATAGGCTGAGGTCAAGTCCAGCTTCGCGAAAGTTTTTCCTCCCGCCAGCATCGCAAATAGATCATCTGCCTTTGGTAGCGGGTATTAATCCTGCATGGAAAAACAATTAATAGTTACTTTGTAATCACCACAGATTCTGATGGTTCCGTCTTCCTTGAGGACTGGAACAATCAGACTGGCCCACTCGTTGAATTCAATCAGCGAAATGATGCCCTCTCGTTGCAGCCTGTCCAGCGCGATCTCCACCCTCTGTCTCATCATGTATGGTACTGCTCTCGCCTTGTGATGGATGGGTCGCGCCCCCGGAATTAGGTGGATCTGCACTTTTGCTCCTTTGAACTTCCCGATGCCTAATTCGAACAGCGAAGGGAACTTGTTTAGGACCTGGACACATGAAGTGTCATCAACGGACGAGAGCACTCGGACGTCGTCCCATTTCCAGTGTATCTTTCCCAGCCAGCTCCTGCCGAGCAGCGTGGGGCCATCGCCCAGTACCACCCAGAATGGTAACTTGTGCACCGCTCCATCGTAGGTGATCTTTACAGCAGCACTACTGATTACGGGAATCAGTTCCTTTGTGTACTTTCTCAGTTTAGTATGAATGGGAGTTAGGACTGGCCTTGAGGCCTTGCTGCACCACAATTTGTCAAAAGTCTTTTTGCTCATTATGGACTGGCTCACGCCCATGTCCAGCTCCATTGACACCGGGAGTCAATTTAATTCAACCTTCAGCATTATCGGGGGACAATTTGTGGTAAATGTATGCACCCCATATACCTCTGCCTCCTCAATCTGAGGTTCTGGTTCGTCGTGATCCACCGTGAATCTGTCCTCCTCTGCAACATGGTGGTTTTCAGGATTAGCAGGGTTTGCAGCTCACCTGCACATACATTGGAGGTGTCCCATTGTTCCACAGCCCTTGCCGTATCCTTTGAAGTGGCATGAATGGAAACGATGATCATCCCTGCAATGCCAACAAAGTGTTAATGGCCTAGCATTCACCACCCTTGATGGTGGACTCTGAGACATCTGCGGATGTGCAGCTGCAGGCATGTGAGGCCTGCCCTGTACATTACAATTTGAAAACAACATTACTTTGTTCACAGCACTCGTGTGCTGAGAGATTTGTTTGGTATTGTCACTGGTGGCGATAAATGCCTGGGCTATCGCTATGACTTTATTCAAGGTTGGGGTCTCTATAGTCAAAAGTTTGCGAAGTATTACTTCATGGCCAATGCCAATTACAAAGAAGTCCCTGAGCATGTGCTCCAAGTGTCCTTCAAATTCGCAATGTTCTGCAAGGCGTCTTAGCTCAGCGACGTAGCTCGCCACTTCCTGGCCTTCAGACCTCTTGTACATGTAAAACCAGTACCTCGCCATCAGAACGCTTTCCTTCAGGTTTAGATACTCCCAGACCAGTGTGCACAAATCATCATATGACTTCTCTGTGGGTTTCACTGGAGAAAGCAGATTTGTCATGAGGCCATACCTTGATGCCCCACAAATGGTGAGAAGGATCGCCCTTTGTTTGACAGCGTTCGCTCCTCCTTCCAGCTCGTTGGCCACGAAGTATTGGTCGAGTCGCTCCATGAAGGTTTCCCAATCATCTCCCTCTGAAAATTTCTTCAGGATACCCACTGTTCTCTGCATCATTGTGGTGGGGTTCGTCATCTGTATCTCATCGCTTGTTGTTATGTATTGAATAAAGAGTCTGATCAGATACTGTGAGCTCAAAGTAAGTGACTGCCGTCCTTTATTACCGGTCTCCACAGTGTCTCTCCAGCATGTGAGGCCTCCTTATGTACAGGTGCACCCAAGGGATTGTGGGATCCCTTGGGACTCCAGGGGATGAGCCCTCTGGTGGTTAAACAAGATATTTACAGGTTTACATATATAACACTTCCCTTCTCACCTAAATGTCACCCATACACATGATGCATGACAAATTGCTGTTGCTTTCAGAAGTCAGCCATCTGTCTGTGTTTACCCATGTCACTCGATACTAATCATAGAATCATAGGGCTGGATTTCAATGAGCAGGAACATAGAAACATAGAAATTTACAGTGCAGAAGGAGGCCATTTCAGCCCATTGTGTCCGTGCCAGCCGACAAAGAGCCACATGGCCCTCGGTCAGCACCCCAGAAGGTTATATATAAACCTATGAACAATGGCGGAAAGGTAAAGAGCACCCAGCCCAACCAGTCCATCCCACACAACTATGACACCCCTTACACTGAAACATTTTACACTCCACCCCAACCGGAGCCATGTGATCTCCTGGGAGAAGCATAAACCAGATAAAAACCCAGGCCAATTTGGGGAAAAAATCTGGGAAAATTCCTTTCCGACCCATTCAGGTGATCGAAACTAGTCCAGGAGATCACTGGTCATATTCGATTCCCTGCAGTACTTACCATCATATGTGGGTTTTGGTGCGGCTCAGGGATAAAAACTGATGAAATTGACAATGCGTTGGGAAGCCAGCTCCAACCCGCCGACTTCTGCATTTCACTGTAGTGTGTTGGGCTGTGTGTGTGCAACCTCTTTGGAGAGGCGTGTTGCCCCCTAACATGTGTTAATCACTAAATTAGAGCGATATTAACACGGGTTTTCAACTTTCACTTTGGGTCCATGGGTTTCCTGGGGTTCCTGGAACTTGCCAGTGAAAGCAAGGCAAGTATAGAGTGGCAATTTCGGGGGTTGAAGCCATGTCAAAGAAATATGCCAATAAATACTTAGTACACCTGGCGTTAGTGCCTTTTTCCTTCTGTTTTCTTTATGTGGATTAAGTTAAGTTGTGCTGAGAGGTTACTTTACACACTTTTGGAGTTTTGGAGGTCTGATTTGCAGTTTAGAGTTCTGAAATACCAGGTCAGCATGGATGCCGCTTACGTGCCATAGATTGGCTGTCACATGAGGACCAAGATGACCAGCAGCAGCCTGCTGGTCACAGACCTGCAGCTCCACAAGAAGCAAAAGAGAGGTGCAACTCACAGGAGGCCATACCCGTCACACAGGATCTACAAGCAGAGGAGAAGCCTCCTTAACATGTCTGAACACCAGTGTCTCAGGACGCTCAGGGTGTTACATCAGATGGTGGCATGGATCGATCCCACCATGTGATGAAATTGGGGCCAATATGTTTCTAAAAGTTTTTACTGTTAGCTTTGATATCGCTTGCAAGTTCTTTTTCATATTTCTTTTTTGCATATCTTATTACTAAAAAAGGTACCGCGCAAGGGATTATTACCAAAATTGAAAGTGCATGGAATTGGAGGAAACCTTGTGAAATGGGTTGGTAATTGGTTGGGAGGTAGGAGATAGAGAGTAGGTATAAAATAAATGTATTCCAATCGCAGGATGTGACATGTAATGTTCTCAAGGGGTCTGTACTGGGGCCTCAGCTTTTCACCATAAGTATTAATAACTTGAATGAAGGAAAAGAGAGTTGTGGAACCAAGTTCAAAGATACTTAGTTAGGAGGCACAGTATGTTGTGTAGATGGGAACATGAAGTTACAGAGGGACATAGCTAGACTGAGTGGGTAAAGCTGGCAGATGGAGTTTAAAGTGGGAAAGTGTGAGGCCATCCATTTTGGTTTCCAGAAAAACAAATCGGAGTATTTTCTCAATGGTGATAGACTAGGAGCTGTGGAGGAGCAAAGAGATTTGGGTGTCTTTGTGCACAGGTCCAAAAAGTTATCAAAAAGTATAATGGAATGTTGGCCTTCATCTCGAGGGGATTGTAATACAAAAATACAGAGCCTTGGTCAGATCCTATATGGAATACTGTGTTTTTGGGAACCAAACCTCAGGAAGGATGTATTGCCCTTGGAGGGGGCACAGCACAAATTAACCAGAACAATACTAGGGTTTAAAGGGCTAAATTATGAGGACAGGATACATAAACTTGGTTTGTATTCCCTTGAATTTGAAAGGTTGAAGGGTGATCAAATCAAATAACTAAAGGTATTAAGGGATATGGGCCAAAGGCGGATATAAAGAGTTAGATCGCAGATCAGCCATGATCTCATTAAATATCAACAGGCTTGAGGGGCTCAATGGCCTACTCCTGTTCCTCTGGTCAAATCAAAATGTTTATAATAAATCAATTCAATAGGGTATCTGCAGAGAAAGTCCAATGAAGCTGCCACATGCTCCATTGATGTCTGCTACAAAGACACAGCTTCCCTGATGTTGCCAAAAATGTAAGGTGTAAGCCACAGAATCACACCTTGTCAGTTGCTGCACATCTTCAGAAACTGCCCTCGGAGCCGCCTCAAACGTCCTTTTTACAGTATCCATTAGTTCTAGGTCCCAAAGCCATGGGCAGCCTTTTCTTCAGCCTTCCCTGGAAAGGTGGCACATCTTCACCCAGTCCTCCAGCTCCCTCGTGCTCTATGAATCACCCGGTGTCACTGCCTCAAACAATTTCATTGCCGAACATGCTGGAAACCCTCAGCAGGTCAGGCAGCATCTGTGGAGAGAGGAAGGTACGGTTAACGTTTCAGGTCTTGTGACCCTGCGTCTGAACCGGAAGATGTTACAGTTGAATAGCTTCCTGAAATTAGCCGCACGTCATGTTTTGTTTTGTTTTGCTTCACCCAGGGGTTAGCATTACTAGGGTTTGAGGAGAGATTGCACCATTGAGTGGATAGTTGAGCATGGATAGATGGGGCTGACAGTCTTTTTTTGACATCTTTTATGTATGTTCATATCTCAGAGACCTAATTGCTGAAATAATTTTCAGTGCGTTACTCAATTTTTCTCTTTTGTTCTGACATATGTTGTATCTGCTGTTATTTCATTGTCACTGATTTCAGTGATTTGGATCTCTCGGCTTGTCTTGTCCTGTTATGTCTTTCCTGCAGATTATAATACTTCATTTATATGGCACCTTATCATTTCGATAGTTCTTGAAGTGCTTCACACACAAATTACTTTTGGAGTAGCGTGGCAGTGATTATGTCGGCAAAGTTAGTTATATCACTGAGCACTGCGACTTCTAATGCATAGGCACAGCCACCTCACATCATTTTTATTACCCAATTTCTCTGAAATTTACAAAAACAACTGAATTATCAATGACTAAATGTCATATTCATGTATCCATGCTTAATTAGAAAGGATCCTTCATATATATTTATGCATAAAAAGATGCGGACAGTATATAATTCCAAGGCTCTATGCACATCTCCGTTCCTTTTTCCTTCTGTTTCCTTTATGTGGATTATGTTAAATTTTATGTTTTAAAAAAACCCACAACTTTCCATGGAAAAATAGAGGGTGTGTTATAAAATTGTTTCTCTGTATTTCAAAGCCTCAACTGGCAAACTCCTTGATGTGTCCTCTGCCTCAATATCTCTAAAAGGCAGTCATCTCTTATTATTATGGGCTAAATTGTGCTACAATTGTATCTTGATAAACATGTAACTAATGTGAAGAAAAATGTTCTGTTTGGATCTGGACTATACTTGGCTACAGTTATGTAAAGGTGCAGGAGAAAGATAAATTACAATTATACGGAAAGGTGAAGGTGAACAATACACTGAAATGCTATGTTTGATCAGAATTCTGTTGGAATCTGATGTGATTTTAACACTACTGTAATAGTACGTAGGATACCAATGTATAAGGAGCTTTAACATAAGACTTTCACTGCTCTAGGCTATTCGGTTTAGTTCTTGACTTAAAGAATTGTGTTACTATCCCCCCACCCCCCTCAACCATTTGGGAGATACCACAAACTGGGTAGATACCCCGGAGAAACAGTGGAAATAGCCATTCTGGATCAGTTCAGGATCATGTGCTTGTTGATACTCTCTGATGGTTTCAAATTGAATTGTCCAAAAATATAGTTGTCTTGTTTGCAGGCTGGTGATGCTGTTGCATACCCTAGAACTCACTGTGAAGGCTTACTCGTTAACTATGGCCACTTGGATGAGCTTTGGGGTGGCAACTGGTGCTCATAGAATTGAGAGAATTGATGACCTGGAATTTGCACTCAATGGCGAAGGAATGGCACTCGCTGATCACCTCCATACAGTTGCTCACAGAGTTTTGCAGGCTTGTCAGCAGAGATTTCCCTAATACAGCATGCTTTCCAGTGTGCCACCCTTTGTGGTAGTGGTAATAACGAGGCTCTTCAACCAATCCGATTGAAAAATCCTCACTGAAACGCGCAGAGTCCACACCAGGAAGAGTAAAGCAGGATATATAAATTAGATTTAAATGATGTACAAAAAGTAAATACAGATTGGGAAATAAAGATGGGATTAAGGGAGAGAGAGAGATAAAAAAAGACAGAAAAACTTCTTAAAAATTATTTTCATTTTTAAAAATCTCCAACATTAATTTTCTTCTGAGGGAACGACATTCTTGAAAAATGAATTTTCAATGCCAAAGAGGTTGTTCAGCAATAATTATCACTTATCCTGCTGTTTAAAAACTCACTTACTCCTGAATGCGCCAGCCCTAACTTTTTCAGCCAATTTTAGTGCAAAATTAGAGGGCAAGTACAGCAAGTTCACGCTGTTGCAGTCATTTCTGTTTCCAGTTGGGTTCTGCAGGGCTCAGTACTGGGTCCCTTTCTTTTTGTGGTATATATCAATGATTTAGACTTGAATGCAGGGGGTATGATTAAGAAGTTTGCAGATGATACTAAAATCGGCTGCGTGGTTGATAATGAAGAAGAAAGCTGTAGACTGCAGGAGGATATCAATGAACTGGTCAGGTGGGCAGAACAGTGGTAAATGGAATTCAATCCGGAGAAGTGTGTGGTAATGCATTTGGGGAGGGCTAACAAGGCAAGGAAATACACATTAAATCGTAGGACACTGAAAAGTGTAGAGGAACAAAGGGACATTGGAGTGCATGTCCACAGATCCCTGAAGGTAGCAGGCCAGGCAGATAAGGTGGTTAAGAAGGCATACGGAATACTTGCCTTTATTAGCCGAGGCATAGAATACAAGAGCAGGGAGGTTATGCTTGAACTGTATAAAACATTAGTTAGGCCACAGCTAGAGTACTGTCTGCAGTTCTGGTCACAACATTACAGGAAAGATGTGATCGCACTAGAGAGGGTACAGAGGACATTTAGGAGGATGTTGCCTGGACTGGAAAATTTTAGCTATGAGGAAAGATTGGATAGGCTGGGTTTGTTTTCTTTGGAACAGAGGAGGCTGAGGGGAGACCTTATTGAGGTGTATAAAATTATGAGGGGCCTAGATAGAGTGGATAGGATGGACCTATTTCCCTTAAGAGAGGAGTTAACAACCAGGGGCATAGCTTTAAAGTAATTGGTAGAAGTTTAGAGGGGATTTGAGGGGAAATTTCTTCACCCAGAGGGTTGTGGGGGTCTGGAACTCACTGCCTGAAAGGGTGGTAGAGGCAGAAACCCTCACTACATTAAAAAGTACTTGGATGTGATTTTGAAGTGCTGTAACCTACAGGGCGACGGACCAAGAGCTGGAAAGTGGAATTAGGCTGAATAGCTCTTTGTTGGCTGGTGCCGAAATGGCCTCCTTCCGTGCTGTAGATTTCTATGATTCAGAATCACTCAGCGAGGACTATAACAGCGCAACCTGTGGAGAAGTAGGGTATCTCTTACAGCAACTTCTGGATTTCTGCCTTGAGCTGCACATGTGCAGATGCTAGAAGTTACTGTCAGTTTTACCCTGTAATAAAAGCGAGCTTTGATAGCTTTGCCATTATTATTACAGCAAAATCCAGATTTATGTCTTTTGTGTGTCAGGCGTGGCTCAGTTGGAAGGTTGGACGCCACTGAATCAGAAGGCTGTGGGTTCAAGTCCCACTCCAGAGACACAAAATCTAGGCTGACACTCCAGTGCAGTACTGAGGAAGTGCTGCACCGTCGAAGGTACCATCGTTCAAATGAGATGTTAAACTGAGGCCCCATCTGCTCTCTCAGGTGGACTTAAAAGATTCCATGGCACTATTTTGAAGAAGAGCAGGAGCGTTCTCCCTGCTGTCCTGGCCAATATTTATCTCTCATCAACATAACTAAACTGATTAGCTGGTCAAAATTTCATTGCTGTTTGTGGGAGCTTGGTGTTCGCAAATTGGCTAACGCATTTCCAACATTATAACAGTGACTACACTTTTAAAAATACTTCATTGACTGTAAAGTGCTTTGGGATGTCCGGTGTACGTGAAAGGCGCGATACAAATGCAAGTTGCTTTCCACAGATGACATTTACTTAGTAATATCAGAGTTATTTTGCCCCATGGAAGAATTTGAGTTGCAGCCTTCGATTACATTTCACTAAAGTGTTTTACCCAGCATGGCTATTCATACTTCTCACCACTCTAGTGAGCAGCACCTCCTTCGAGAGAATGAAGTGCAAGTAAAATAAGAATTTGAAAAAGGATGTACAAGGCTATTCAATTTTCTCCTTCAGACCATGCACAACTACTATATCATGAACTTTACCCACCCATCTAGTCTTGTGTTCATGAATGCTCTGATCTGCTAAGGTAATCAAATAAAATTCCACAATTATTCCCTATCCCCATCCCAAAATCTCTCCACCAGCCTTGCCCCTCTGCTTTCCCCTCATTGCCGCAGACTAACACTGAGCTGAGAAAGCTGGTGTCCCATGGAGTATTTGATCAGCTTTGTTTATATAGATGCCACAACCTCCAATCCCATTCCTAATTGGATAATTCTTCAGCACTTTTTGAAAGAATTTATCAACATGCCATTATTTGTTATTGCTGAGATTGTTCTATGCACCACTGCTCTTTGGGGGGAAAATACCTGATCTCAGAAGTACAATTGAAAGACACTGTGAAAGTTGGTTAAAACTAGCAAAGGCTCAGCATAATTTACCAGAGAGTTGGAGGCTAACAGTCATTGCTTATATCAGTCTCACTAGAAGTGAGACCATTTTAAAACTGGTATTGAGAAGCAAGAGTCAAAATAATTAAATGTGGATTATTATTCCTCTGCAGGGGAGAATATGCTGACTTTAGTTTGAAGTGAAGGGCCACACCAGGTACCAGTTAAAGAATCAATCCTTTATAGTTCTGCTAAAAATCCACAGAAATAAATAAAATATATATTTATCTATATATCTGACATTCCTGCGATGAAGGATCGTGAACAGCCTCCAGTGACTTCTCCTTTACCATGTAATAAATAATAATGATCACAAAACATCAAAAGTAAAGTTTTAAATGGTTTTAATTTATTGGGTTGGAGCTTGAAACAAAAGATGTAATTTCACACTACGCACTTCTAACAGAGGGTCAGAGAATTGGGACTATAATGTTGTAATAATGCCTCCGACCATGCTCCCTTTGAGCATGGCTTCATCACTGGAAGCAGGGAGATTATATATTCAATATACAGGTCTACATCACTGTAGTAATCCATTTCTACCAGCAGATGTTGCTACTGAGCTATTTTAACAAGTGCTGATTATACATTTACAACTTCCCATAAGGACTACTTGGGGCATTGCCCATCTTGTCCTGATAAGACAGTTGGCATCTCAATGTACCTTTTCATGTTGAAATCATTAAACCTTTCCTTTTCTGTTAGCGGGTAAAGTTTAGTGTGCTGTTTGCAAATTAAACTAAGGGTTTCCTATTTATATTGATTATTATTTGTGACTGTGGCCATTTGTGTACCTTGAGAAAAGATCTGGATTTCCTGATGATGCTCTTGGCAAAGCTGCTGTGCTGCAGTACAGGAATGTGCAGATATGGAAGGCTCACATTTGATCTGTTCCCTGTGCTCAGCAAATTCATTTTTGCCATGGCAGCAATAGGACATTATAACTGGCCTCAATATCAACACTCTGAGCTGAGGAGGAGAAGGAAAGCTCTGATTGACAGCCCATGATGCTTGCTGGGATGCATGCTTATGTGAACACTGAGAAGGATTTGGGTTTAGCTGTGATACTCTGCACAGTCAAAGAGTCGGCTAGCACATAATATTTGGGCTTATGTGTGATGAAAGGCTACTTGGTGAAGAACTGGAAGTCTAAAATACCTCTTATTTTTGAACAATATTTGCCAATTATTATGACAAATTTGCATGTTATACTTTGGGCATTTTTTAAGGAACGCTAAGAAATGTAGGATATTCTTTCTCAGCTCTATTATAATACACCAGTCAAGGTAGAACTGTATTCCAGAATGGCTCAGCACCTTCAGGAGAAAAAGATAAATTGGGGCAAGAACACCAGTAAACTGCTTCTTATCTGCTTGGGGCAGATACTGGTTCCTGTTTGAGGTTTGAGAATTGTAGAGGATGGAGTATAGAGAGAGAGAGAGTTTTGGAGAATGTTTATCAATACATGCATAATGGAGAGAAAGTCTCAACATTTCTAAGGATCTCACATATCAAGTTGTATTGAGCAGTATCAGTATACTGGAGGAAAGTATATCTCTAGCACAATAAAAAGGGACTGGGCTTTAGAGCATAGGAACTTCTAATCTCTGGCTTCAAAACATACACTTAAACATTGATATTGTCAAAATAATCTTCTTACCATATCTAAATGTACAGAGAAACCTTGCTATCATTATGTTACTGAGAACTAAACCTTGAGCAATTGAACGGTTAAAAAAAAGGTTAATTTTACAAATATTCAGTGACAAGTTAAATGCAAACTGGTACGACACTTCTTGGCCATATGATATTTTAATTTTTTAAATCTTGCGTTGGAAAGAAGACACATATTACAAATATGTACCTTGGCCTGAAACAGGACTTATTGAAGAAATCCAGGAGGTGGACTGAATAGCCAACCTCTTTACAATATATAAGTATCTTTGCATTCAGACGACTATAAAATAATTCATTTTTATTCTGCAATTTTCTCAGCATTTTCTGCTCAATGCTATACACACACATCTTATGAGGTGGAACTCTGATTATTTAATTTTTTTACAAATTATGCAACAGCTCTGTGACCCCCATCCCTCTTGTACATGACTAATAAAGGATTAATAAGATGCTTTGCTGAAGTAGGACTTGTAATCATTTTTACAGAAAGATGTTCTGAGTTTGATCATGCATGATCCCTCTGCACTGCTGTGGGTTATGTCTGTATAAAGTCTAGAATTAAATTCAAAAGAGCAGGACTTTTGTTTGAGTTACTAAGGCAATAATATTATTCAAGATTTACTGTACAGCAAATACTTTGGCTTTTTGAAAGCAATTTCTGACAGCATCTACTAAAATTCATTTTCCCAGGTCATTTTTTTAAAACTTCGTGACAGCTCACTGGTTAACAAGGTAGATGCGGTGATCGAGGTGCTGGCCTCCCACTGCTGTGACTGCAGTTCAGGCCTGTGAGTTCCAGGCTTGTTAGCTTGCACCTAAATCAACCTGTCAAACATTAACTGTATCGAGTTTAGTAGGCCTTCGCTGAGGCTGAAATTTGGGATGCTCTGGAGAAGTACAGCATCACAGCCTGCGAGGTGAAAAGGAAATGTTGTATTGCACTGAAATAAGCTTGTTAATTGTGTATTCGTATCCTGTAGTTCTGCTATTGCAGTGTAACTTGAATAACCACTTTACCTCGATGTCATCCATTCTGCTCATCATTTTAAAGACCAGCTTCAAGTCTTTAAATGTTCTTTCCTGCACTGAAAAAAAAGCTTACTTCTCTGTGTATGTTACATAAATTTGTAACTTATGTAAGCTATAGAGCTGTATTTTCAGGCTGTCTTTAAAAATGGGGCAACCTTTCCTCGAAGAATTTCTTGCATCCTGTTGTGTATCTGTAAAGCATGCACACCAGGGAGTGCATCCCCTGAAGTCCCAAGGGATCCCAGCATCCCTTGGAAGCACTGTATATAAGCCGGCCCCTAAGGCCTGTTCCTCACTCTGGAGTGTCTTAATAAAGACTGAGGTCACTGTTACTTTAACCTCCCTGTGTGCAGTCTCATCTGTGTTAGGAACACAATAACTGGCAACGAGTATACAAATCCAACGCAAAGATGCAGCAAACTGTGGGCATCCTGGAGAAGTTCTCGGAGGGTGAGGACTGGGAAGCCTATGTTGAACGGTTAGACCAGTACTTTGTGGCCAATGAGCTGGACGGAGAAGGAAGCGCTGCAAAAAGAAGAGCGGTCCTCCTTACGGTCTGCGGGACATCGACCTACAGCCTCATCAAGAATCTTATGGCTCCGGTGAAACCCACAGATAAGTCATATGAGGAGCTGTGTACACTGGTTCGGGAGCAGCTTAACCCAAGGGAGAGCATGCTGATGGCGAGGTATCAGTTCTATACCTATTAGCGATCTGAAGGTCAGGAAGTGGCGAGCTACATCGCCGAGCTAAGGCGACTTGCAGGACAATGTGAGTTTGATGGCTACCTGGAGCAAATGCTCAGACTTTTTTGTACTGGACATTGGCACGCGACCATCCTACGAAAACTTTTGACAGTAGAGATACCGACCCTCAGTAAGGCCATTGCGATAGCACAGGCATTTATGTCCACCAGTGATAACACCAGACAAATCTCTCAGCACACAAGTGCTAGCAATGTTCATAAATTAACTGGAACTGTGTTTGCGAGCAGAAATGTACAGGGCAGAAACCACGAGTCTGCAACTGCCAGCAGGCCTCAGGTAACCCAGATGACTGAGTCCGCAACAAAGGATGAATGCAAGGCAATTCATACCTTGTTGGCGTTATGGAGGCTTCCATTCAGCCTATTCATGCCGCTTCAAAGGGTATGTTTGCAAGAGCTGTGGAACAATGGGGCACCTCCAACGAGCTTGCAGACGAGCTGCAAGCTCTGGAAAACCTGCTAACGACCACGTGGCAGAGGAAGATTGATCCATGGTGGACCAAAGCAATTTCGAGCCTCAGAGAGAGGAGGCAGATGCTAAAGTACACGAGGTGCACACATTTTAGACAAAATGTCCACCTATAATGCTAAACATAAAATTGAATGCCATCCTGTAGCCATGGAACTGGACACTGGCGCAAGCCAATCCATCATGAGTAAAAAGATGTTTGAGAGACTGTGGTGCAACAAGGCACTCAGACCAGCCCTGAGCCCCATCCACACGAAATTGAGAACGTACACCAAAGAGCTCATAATTTTTCTGGGCAGTGCCATGGTAAAGGTCACCTACGAGGGCATAGTACATGAACTGCCATTCTGGATTGTCCCAGGCGATGGCCCCACACTGCTTGGAAGGAGCTGGCTGGGCAAAATCCGCTGGAACTGGGATGACATTCGAGCGCTATCACATGTCGATGAGGCCTCATGTACCCAGGTTCTTAACAGATTTCCTTCCCTTTTTGAGCCAGGCATTGGAAACTTTTCCGGGGCGAAGGTGTGGATCCACTTAGCACCAGAGGCACGACCCATTCACCACAAGGCGTGAGCGGTACCTCACATGATGAGGGAGAGAGTGGAAATCGAGCTGGACAGGCTGCAATGCGAGGGCATCATCTCCCCAGTGGAATTCAGCGAGTGGGCTAGCTCGATTGTTCCAGTACTCAAAAGTGATGGCACGGTCAGGATTTGCGGCGATTATAAAGTAACTATTAATCGTTTCTCGCTACAAGACCAATACCCGCTGCCTAAGGCAGATGACCTATTTGCGACGCTGACAAGAGGCAAGATGTTCACCAAGCTCAACCTGACGTCGGCCCTTATGATGCAGGAGCTGGAGGAGTCTTCGAAGGGCCTCACCTGCATCAACACTCACAAGGGACTGTTCATCTACAACAGATACCTGTTTGGAATTCGGTCAGCTGCAGCGATCTTCCAGAAAAACATGGAGAGCCTACTCAAGTCGGTACCACGAACAGTGATTTTTCAGGACGACATATTGGTCACGGGTCGGGACACCATCGAGCACCTACAAAACCTGGGGGAGGTCCTCCAGCGACTGGATCGCGTAGGGCTGCGGCTGAAGAGGTCGAAATGCGTCTTCATGGCAACAGAAATGGAGTTTTTAGGGAGAAAGATCACGGCAGACAGCATTCGGCCCACAGACGCCAAGACAGAGGCTATTAGGAACGTGCCCAGGCCACAGAACGTCACGGAGCTGCGGTCGTTCCTGGGACTCCTCAACTATGTTGGTAACTTCCTACCGGGGTTAAGCACCCTCTTAGAGCCCCTACATGTGTTATTGTGTAAAGGTGAGAACTGGGTATGGGGAAAAAACCAAGTAATTGTTTTTGAGAAAGTCAGAAACATTTTATGCTCCAACAAGCTGCTTGTATTGTATAACCCGTGTAAAAGACTTGTGCTAGCATGTGACGCGTCGTTGTACGGAGTCGGGTATGTATTACAAGAAGCTAACATTGTGGGGAAGTTGCAACCTGTCGCCTGTGCTTCCAGGAGCTTGTCTAAGGCCGAGAGGGCCGACAGCATGATTGAGAAAGAGGCATTAGAGTGTGTGTTTGGGGTAAAGAAAACGCATCAGTACCTGTTTGGCTTCAAATTTGAGCTGGAAACCGATCACAAGCCCCTCATATCCCTGTTTGCTGAAAACAAGTGGATAAATACTAATGCCTCCGCCCGCATACAAAGGTGGGCACTCGCGCTATCAGCGTATAACTATACCATCCACCACAGACCAGGCACCGAGAACTGTGCGGATGCTCTCAGTCGGCTACCATTGCCCACCACGGGGGTGGAAATGGTGCAACCTGCAAACTTGTTGATGGTGGCGCAGCCCGCAGACTTGTTGATGGTCATGGAAGCGTTTGAAAATGATAAATCACCTGTCACGGCCCACCAGATTTGGACTTGGACCAGCCAAGATCCTCCACTGTCCCTAGTAAAAAACTGTGTACTGCATGGGAGTTGGGCCAGCATCCCCGTTGAAAGGCAAGAGCTAATCAAGCCATTCCAGCGGCAAAAGGATGAGCTGTCCATTCAGGCAGACTGCCTGTTGTGGGGTAACCGCTTAGTGCTACCCAAAAAGGGCAGGGAGATGTTCGTCTTGGATCTCCACAGCACACACCCGAGTATAGCAATGATGAAAGCGATAGCCAGATCCCACGTTTGGTGGCCCGGTATCGACTCTGACTTAGAGTCCTGTGTACGGCAATGCAGCGTGTGTGCTCAGTTGAGCAACGCGCCCAGAGAGGCACCACTAAGTTGGTGGTCCTGGCCCTCCAGACCATGGTCGAGGATCGATGTTGACTATGCGGGCCCTTTTCTCGGTAAAATGTTACTGATGGTGGTGGATGCTTTTTCTAAATGGATTGAATGTGAAATAATGTCGGGAAGCACCGCCACCGCCACCATTGAAAACTTGAGGGTCATGTTTGCCACCCATGGCCTGCCTGACATACTGGTCAGTGACAATGGGCCATGTTTCACCAGTGCCGAATTAAAAAAATTCATGACCTGCAATGGGATCAAACATGTCACCTCGGCCCCGTTTAAACCAGCCTTCAATGGGCAGGCAGAGCGGGCAGTACAAACAATCAAACAGAGCTTCAAATGAGTCACAGAAGGCTCACTCCAAACCCGCCTGTCCCGAGTACTGCTCAGCTACCGCACGAGACCCCACTCACTCACAGGGGTGCCCCCGGCTGAGCCATTCATGAAAAGGACACTTAAAACCAGACTCTCACTGGTTCACCCCAACCTGCATGATCAGATAGAGAGCAGGCGGCAGCAACAAAATGTAAACAATGGTCGCGCCACTGTGTCACGGGAAATTGATCTGAATGACTCTGTGTATGTGCTAAACTATGGACATGGTCCCAAGTGGATCGCGGGCACGGTGATAGCTTAAGAAGGGAATAGGGTGTCTGTAGTCAAATTAGACAATGGACAAATTTGCAGAAAGCATCTGGACCAAACGAGGCTGCGGTTCACAGACTGCCCTGAACAACCCACAGCAGACACCACCTTTTTCGAGCCCACAACACACACCCAAAGGATCAACAACACCATGCCGGACCAGGAAATCGAACCCATCACACCCAATAGCCCAGCAAGGCCAGGCTCACCCAGCAGCCCTGCAGGGCCAACAACACGCCAGCCCAGTGAGGGCAGAGCCAACACACTAGAACAGACATTTGTACCGAGGCAGTCCACCAGGGAAAGAAAGGCTCCCGACCGCCTCAGCTTGTAACTAGTTCTCACTTTGACTCTGGGGGGAAGTGATGATGTGTATCTGTAAAGCATGCACCCCCATGTTCCGCCACCAGGGAGCGCATCCCCTGAAGCCCCAAGGGATCCCAGCATCCCTTGGGAGCATTGTATATAAGCCGGCCCCTTAGGGCCTGTTACTCACTCTGGAGTGTCTTAATAAAGACTGAGGTCACTGTTACTTTAACCTCCCTGAGTGCAGTCTCATCTGTGTTGGGAACACAATACATCCTAATGTATATCCGTATGAAAAATATATTGCAGTTAGCAAAGAAACATAGAAATTAGGTGCAGGGGCAGGCCATTCAGCCCTTCGAGCCTGCACCGCCATTCAATAAGATCTTGGCTGATCATTCACCTCATTACCCCTTTCCTGCTTTTTCTCCATACCCCTCGATCCCTTTAGCCATAAGGGACATATCTAACACCCTCTTGAATATATCCAATGAACTGGCATCAACAACTCTTTGCAGCTGGGAATTCCACAGGTTAACAACTCTCTGAGTGAAGAAGTTTCTCCTCATCTCAGTCCTCAATGGCCTACCCCTTATCCCCTTGTTCTGGACTTCCCCAACATCGGGAACATTCTTCCCGCATCTAACCTGTCCCGTCCCGTCAGAATCTTGTACATTTCTGTGTGATCGCCTCTCATCCTTCTAAACTCCAGTGAATAAAGGCCCAGTTGATCCAGTCTCTCCTCATACTAAAGTAAATGTTGGTCCCTTAGAAGTTGAGAAGGGGGATTTAATAATGGGAAATGTGGAAATGGCTGAGACCTTAAACAATTAATTTGCTTCGGTCTTCACAGTGGAAGACACAAAAACCATGCCAAAAATTGCTGGTCACGTGAATGTGGGAAGGGAGGACCTTTTGACAATCACTATCACTAGGGAGGTAGTGCTGGACAGGCTAATGGGACTCAAGGTAGACAAGTCCCCTGGTCCTGATGAAATGCATCCCAGGGTATTAAAAGAGATGGCAGAAGTTATAGTAGATGCATTCGTTATAATCTACCAAAATTCTCTAGACTCTGGGGGGACATCTAGATAGGAATAGTGCAATCAAGCAGACGAAACATGGATTCATGAAGGGGAAATCATGTTTAACTAATTTACTGGAATTCTTTGAGGATATAACGAGCATGGTGGATAGAGGTGTACCGATGGATGTGGTGTATTTAGATTTCCAAAAGGCATTCGATAAGGTGCCACACAAAAAGTTACTGCAGAAGATAAAGGTACGCAGAGTCAGAGGAAATGTATTAGCATGGATAGAGAATTGGCTGGCTAACAGAAAGCAGAAAGTCGGGATAAATGGGTCCTTTTCGGGTTGGCAATCGGTGGTTAGTGGTGTGCCACAAGGATCGGTGCTGGGACCACAACTATTACAATATACATAGATGACCTGGAAGAGGGGACAGAGTGTAGTGTAACAAAATTTGCAGATGACACAAAGATTTGTGGGTAAGCGGGTTGTGTAGAGGACACAGGGAGGCTACAAAGTGATTTAAATAGGTTAAGCAAATAGGCTCAGGTTTGGCAGATGGAATACAACGTCGGAAAATGTGAGTTCATCCACCTTGGGAAAAACAACAGTAAAAGGGAATATTATTTGAATGGGGAGAACTTACAACATGCTGCAGTGCAGAGCGACCTGGGGCTCCTTGTGCTTGAAACTCTTTTGAGTTTACCTGCAAAAAACATAAACATTAAAACCATGCCACCCGACCTGGGTGACACAGCAGACATTTTCCAAGGCCCCTTTTTTTTTTTCTTTTTTTTTGTGGTTTTTTTGGGGCGCTAAAATCAAATTTTTCCAGTGCCCCCTATAAAAGGGGAGGGGGACACTAAAAGCACCGGCAATGAAAACAAATTAAACTTTAAAACGTAAAATCAAATTAAAATTTGGTTTCCTTGTGCTTGAATCCCAAAAAGTTAGTTTGCAGGTGCAGCAGGTAATCAGGAATGCGAATGGAATGTTGGCTTTCATTGCGAGAGGGATGGAGTACAAAAGCAGGGAGGTCTTGCTGCAACTGTATAGGGTATTGGTGAGGCCGCACCTGGAGTACTGCGTGCAGTTTTGGTCACCTTACTTAAGGAAGGATATACAAGCCTTGGAGGGGGTACAGAGACGATTCACTAGGCTGATTCCGGAGATGAGGGGGTTACCTTATGATGATAGATTGAATAGACTGGGTCTTTACTCGTTGGAATTCAGAAGGATGAGGGGTGATCTTATAGAAACATTTAAAATACTGAAAGGGATAGACAAGATAGAGGCAGAGAGGTTGTTTCCACTGATCGGGGAGACTAGAACTAGGGGGCACAGCCTCAAAATACGGGGGAGCCAATTTAAAACCGAGTTGAGAAGGAATTTCTTCTCCCAGAGGGTTTTGAATCTGTGGAATTCTCTGCCCAGGGAAGCAGTTGAGGCTAACTCATTGAATGTATTCAAATCACAGATAAATAGATTTTTAACCAATAAGGGAATTAAGGATTATGGGGATCGGGCGGGTAAGTGGAGCTGAGTCCACAGCCAGATCAGCCATGATCTTTTTGAATGGCGGAGCAGGCTCGAGGGGCTAGATGGCCTACTCCTGCTCCTAATTCTTCTGTTCTTCTGTTCTTATGTTCTTATGTCAGTTCAGCCATCCCTGGAATCAGTCTGGTGAACCTTCGCTGCACTCCCTCAATAGCAAGAACGTCCTTCCTCAGATTAGGAGACCAAAACTAACACAATATTCCAGGTGAGGCCTCACCAAGGCCCTGTACAATTGCAGTAAGACCTCCCTGCTCCTGTACTCAAATCCCCTAGCTATGAAGGCCAACATGCCATTTGTATTCTTCACTGCCTGCTGAACCTGCATGTCAACTTTCAATGACTGATGAACCATGACACCCAGGTCTCGTTGCATCTCCCCTTTTCCTATTCTTCCGCCATTCAGATAATATTCTGCCTTCGTGTTATTGCCTCCAAAGTGGATAACCTCACATTTATCCATATTATACTACATCTGCCATGCAATTTGCTCACTCACCTAACCTGTCCAATCACTCTGCAGCCTCTTAGCATCCTCCTCACAGCTCAACTGCCACCCAGCTTAGTGTCATCTGCAAACTTGAAGATATTACATTCAATTCCTTCATCTAAATCATTGATGTATATTGTAAATCGCTGTGGTCCCAGCACTGAACCTACAGTCTCTGCCGCAGGTAGATAGTGCTTAGCTACACGAGCTTCCAAAAGAACACTGATTCATGAGCATTTGTGTTCTTGGATAAGCCAATAAATTTTGTCCTTACTGAAGTGAAAGAATAATAGTACCAGGCAATGGAATCGACTTCCACTTTATACAAACACTTTGCATAAAAACACACGGTTCAAGTTTAAAGTCCATATTGATCAATATGAAGTATTATAATGCGTAGTTATTTCCTGGGACATATCTCCTAAAAGGCAGGATGTACCTTGGAACCACAAGGAGCAAGAACACAAGGACTATATATTATAATGGAGCAAACAGCCTTGATAAAGAGAATTAGCCATGCATCTGCTTGAAAACCTGTGAACATAAACAACCTCTGAAAGGAGATGAGAGGCTATCATATGTGGGAGCGGAGAAAAAAGAGAAAAGGAGCATATAAAAGGGAGGGGAAAGAAGACTTGGTATGCAGTTATATTTACCATTCCTAGCAATGCACTTCACCCCAACCTCAGAAGTGTGTCTCTACTGCACCAGTGTGACATCTACGTTTCACATAATAGCCATTTCTAGTTGGGACTGCCAATTTATGTTGACTTGTAGGCAATGTTGTACTATAGACCCACAACACTATGAGAGCGGAGACAATCACATTCATTTGGGCTTGAGTTCCTAGCTCTCAAGGGTGAAAAAAGAATGTTCTGAAAGCCCATCGAGTGTCCTGGACATTTATTTTGTTGTCCTTTTCGAGAATTTTGCAGCTACATTAGGCTTAGTTGCTACAACAGCCTGCTAAACAAAACCTCCATTTTATACTGTGGGGAGCAGATCATACTGCATTGTGATTTGTTTTTGTGAATTTAACAAGTAACCTGACTTTAAATTGAAAAGCATATTTTTCAAACAATCCCAATGTTCAGTCAAAGAGGCGCTATTGCCATCACTCACCCAACAATGACATCATGTAGGCCATGATTATACGCAGGATAACTTGTCCTACAAGAGGCCAGTTTATGTAACTCTGAAAAACGTTGTGTAGGTTTGATTTCTGATAGTGCCTGAATCCAAGGGCTTACAGAAGGGACACTGAAGCCTTAATAATGATTGACATTGTTGATTTCTGGTTTGGTCCGTCAGGATTTGTGATGATTTTATGCCATTCCTGGAATTCTGATTCAAAAAATCCAGTTATAAAGTTAAAAGATTCAACCTAAATTGTGAATTTGATGGAATAGAAGCAGTGCAGAATGAGTGGCAGATACTGAGAGGAGTGCAGATATCGGACTAGCTTTACTGTCAATATCCAGTTACCAGCATCGAGTGGTAGTTTAGACCTGCTGTGGGAGACAGAATGGACGGATTTGATTTTTTTTCTATTCTATACTTATCTGAGAGTATGAGGTGACAGTTCTAGAGAATGGATGTTTTTTTTTCATTTTGCACCCAGTGACAGCTCCAAGCACATCTATGTCAATGCTTTTGATTGAAGTGATTGTGCAATTTCCATTTTGCCAAGCTAGAGGAGGATGTAACCAGACTATAATCCGCTACAGGTACTTGCAGGTCTCTCAGTGACAGAATTAAACGTACCGTAATTTCTCAACAATAATATGTAGGAAAAATAAAGTTTTAATGATAATGAGAGCTTTATTCAAGTGGGACGGATAATGCTTTTGTAAAAAAAACAGAATTATCAGGAATTCTGATCTTGAGAGTGCAAATGACCGGGAATGTATAGCTATGTAAACAGATAATTGTGAATTATATGGAATGAATAGCTAAGAGCTGCAGGTAGCCAGAGCAAGTGATCAGTACTTATTAAGCCAGGAATAAAATGAGCAAACACTTTTTCTAAAGTTTCATTTAGGGTTGGCCAGCCATAGGGAAGGGTCATGGTTGGGTGGGGAGGTGCTCTGCTTAGAAAGGGCCCAGATGGCAACTTATTTGTCCAGCTATAGATGTACCCCACACATATTATCTGCTGAGATTGGATTGTGTCTCAGGGACAATTTGTCCACATGGTTGTTGCTGGGAAGTGGAGGGAGTGGTGAAAGCAGATTGAGTCATAAGAAAATACACATTCTCACTGTGAATAGCACAACTACAAGACTGTGTACCATGGAGTGTTCTGTGCTCTGAGTAGGAGGCTGAGCAGTAGCATGGGGCTGGGTTCTGGGGGACAGTCAGATTCTCATAGCCCTTGTGGCTTCCAAGACTGTAATCTAGAAGGGCTGGAGCCGAGGAAGAACCAGTAACAGCCTGTAGGCCACAGTACCTCCAGTATTTGTCTGAGGAGGAGAGGAAGGGAATTGATGGAAACAAATACTTAATTGTATGACAATTTTTACAGGATTTCATTGACTGTAAAATATTTTGTGATTCTGAGACCACTGAATTAAAAAAAAGAGTATATGGGATCAGTTATTACTAATAAACAAAAATCGCCCAAAGACAGCTGGAGTCAAGAATTATGACAAGGTATGTCCTCTACTCCTTCCCTGCATAGGGTAATACTACACGCTCCTTATTTTTGAACAGCATTCATTCTCTCTCGAACATTAACCTCGTCACCAGCACAAAGTTATATATGCTCTCAGCATAACATCATAGAGTAATAGTTATGCATAATAGTTTCTGTTGAGGCTCTTTTACTGTCACTTTTGATTTAGCCACTGACAAAAAATGAAAGTGAGCAGAAAGTGACAAGAAGCCAGCTTCCTTTCAGTATGATGTTGTTTACCTCGAGGGAAACCTCGAGTGGGCCACCGTGCAGTAGATTTATCCAAAATAAGTCATTTATAATTTTTCAGTGATGGCTGTTACAGATTTGTGGAACTTTCGATTACACTGTCTATTCGGAGATCGCCATGAATTTCTGGTGAACTGAGCAACAAAATATGCCTGAGACTTGCACAGACACTGTTAACTGGCATAAAAATAGTGCAAATGACATCCTTCTAGATTTGGCCATTTTAACCTTTGCTTTACTGAATAAATCAGAACTCCATTCAACATTGGCATAATCATAATGACCTATGATTTAAAGGGACAGAGCTGCTTGACTATCAGGTAGGTGTAAGTAGGCTTACGTGCAGTGATACAATTGATGATGTCATGCGTTTTACAAAATTTAGTTAATCGAGTACCTCTCAACCACTGAAAACAAATCACAGGAACCTACAACCATTTCAGGGAGTCGCCGGTGCCTGTCTGTGTGTGTTTATAACCGATTATTTTTTAAGCAGTAAACTGTGCAAGCTGAGTTTTAAAAATATCACTAACTATAAAGGCATATTTTAAGATCTCTCTCTCCATCATCATCATCATCATCATAGAGGAAGAATTGCTTCCACGTTTAAGATGAGTCCTTAGGTGTCTAAACAGTCCAATACGAGAGTCACACTCCCTGTCACAGGTGGGACAGATAGTCGTTGAGGGAAAGGGTAGGTGGGACAGGTTTGCCGCACGCTCTTTCTGCTGTCTGCGCTTGATTTCTGCATGATCTCGGCGATGAGATTCGAGGTGCTCAGCGCCCTCCCGGATGCACTTCTTCCACTTAGGACGATCTTTGGCCAGGGACTCCCAGGTGTCAGTGGGGATGTTGCACTTTTTCAGGGAGGCTGTAACGTTTCCTCTGCCCACCTTTGGCTCATTTGCCGTGAAGGAGTTCCGAGTAGAGCGCTTGCTTTAGGGGTCTCGTGTCTGGCATGCAAACGATGTGGCCTGCCCAGTGGAGCTGATCAAGTGTGGTCAGTGCTTCAATGCTGGGGATGTTGGTCTGGCCGAGGATGCTAATGTCCGTGCGTCTGTCCTCCCAGGAGATTTGTAGGATCTTGCAGAGGCATTGTTGGTGGTATTTCTCCAACGACTTGAGGTGTCTACTGTACGTGGTCTGTGTCTCTGAACCATACAGTAGAGCGGGTATTACTAGAGCCCTGTAGACCATGAGCTTGGTGGCAGTTTTGAGGGCCTGATCTTCAAACACTCTTTTCCTCAGGCGGCCGAAGGCTGCACTGGCGCACTGGAGGCGGTGTTGAATCTCGTCGTCAATGTCTGCTCTTGTTGATAAAAGGCTCCCGAGGTATGGGAAATAGGCCACGTTGTCCAGGGCCGCGCCGTGGATCTTGATGTCTGGGGGACAGTGCTGCGCGACGAGGACAGGCTGGTGGAGGACCTTTGTCTTACGGATGTTTAGCGTAAGGCCCATGCTTTCGTACGCCTCAGTAAACACGTCGACTATGTTCTGTAGTGCAGCCTCTGTATATGCGCCGATGCAGGCATCGTCCCCGTACTGTAGCTTGACGACAGACGTTGGGGTGTCTTGGACCTGGCCTGGAGATGGCAAATGTTGAACAGATTCCCACTGGAACTTGCATGGCATCCCTCTCTATAGAATGGATCTAAGATGATCCTGAAGTACATAAAAGCAAGTTTAAAAGCTGTGATGTCTGACTGTTTCTCATATTCATCAAGGGAACATAGTTAGGCACTGCAACATCTTGTGTCAGCTCCCTTGCTTCAACAATAATGTAAAACTGGCACTTCACATCAGGAGGCCAGTCATGTGCAAGTATGCTTTCAAATCAATTTCTGTTAAAAAAATAAAACATCATGATAATCCCTTGATGGCTCACACTTTATCCAGTCAATACTTGAGTTGTAAGGACTAAAAGTCCTAGAATTGATGTCCGGTCGGTATTGAGTTAGATTTCAGTAGGGTGGTAATAGTGTTCTACCCTTATCTCCATACTACTGGGTTAGATTGGGGCAAATTAGCCAGGACTCCCGCTGCTAATAGCTATTCAACAATTCCTGCTGAAAGTGCATGTGTAGGAATATATGGTGAGGACAGAATTGGACTCAGCTCAAATCTTTCCCTCTGCCCAAGGTCAATTTAGCCTATCAGCAATCATTGTCAAGGCTCATATATAAAAAATGGCCACTTGGCTGAGGTATCATTGGGATTGTTTGCTCGGAAAGAACCAATGCCTGCAAGAAAGGGTAGCAAATTGGTGAGGAAAAAAGAATAATACATTTCAGAATTGTGGAATAATAATGCAGGGTAAGGCTATTTTAGGGTCAACTCATGAGTACTGCTTCAATAAAAAGAAATAAAATGTTTAGTTATTGTCTTGCAGTCACTCCTGGCATTATTTTTTAAATAACTAGCGGATTTCCTATGGTGTTGCTGATGGATAGTGGAAGCAGTGGGGTACTTTTGATATTGGCAGCATGGGTCAGTAATAATGACTATGCACATAGGAGTCAAAAGTGGAAAGGCCGAGAAGGAAAGGAATGTGGAAAAAATATCCAGACAGGGAGATCGTCAGAACAACATTGAGAGCCAGGGTTAGTATAATACTGGAGGGTGAGAAGGAGAATAGCTTCTCTGGAATAAAACCGACAACAAGGCTGACACTGCTGAGAAAGGGGACTCCTGTGCATTCAAAGGTTGGTGAAGTATGATAAAATGTAATGGGTAATTTAAAATGAATGGAATTTCTAGCCACAAGATATGAAGCAATGCTGCAGTTTAACCTTGCCTCAGAAGTCAGCATTGAGCTTTCAGAGCAGGCTATTCCTGATTGCTGCAGGAACTAGGGGTGTTTAAGATCATCTCATTGTAATGATGGTGCTCATTTAAGTGTTCATTCTGCAATTTTGATGGCCACTTATTTTACATCAAATTTTAGCTTCACAAAAAACCTTGCAGATTTCAAAATATTCATACGCATGCAATAACAGATGCCTTGGTATTCTTAGAAGGCAGTGCTCTAACCAAAACATGAAGGTAAAAATGGCTCCGACTGAAATGTTTTTTAAGAAAGTACCTGGTGGTCCTGGAGGAACAAACATTTCCGATCCAAGGCTTAGCTGCTCAGCCCAGCACAGAGGCCCATGCATCCCAGGTGCATACGGGCATCCTGGAATCACATGCGTCTGGACCACCAATGAAAATGGAGTATACTCATTGATAGTAATGGTGAGTTCCATATGTATCAATGAAAGTACCCCCAAAACCACAGAAACATAAATAAAAAAACACCTCAGATATTTAAAATTAATTGAAATTCAATTAAATTAAATGTTTTGGAATTTTTAAATTTAAAAAAAAAAATTTTTAGTATGTTTTAATAGGGTTTTAAAAAACTTACCTTTATAGACAGGGTTTTCATTATAAAAAGTAGTGCTAAAATTTAATTTTTCTATCTTTTAAAACTCTTAAGCTGGTAAAAGCAAGTCTTAGGAGGGGAGGGCTTTAAATTCTTGAGGCATTGGGACCACTTCTGGGGGAGATGGGACCTGTACAAACCCGACAGGGTGCACTTCAGCAGCACCGGGACCAATATCCTCACAAGGAGTTTTGCTAGTGCTGTTGGGGAGAGTTTAAACTAGCTTGACAGGGGGATGGGAACCTGAGAACAAATTCAATAGGGAAGGAAGTAAAGCTGAAATTGCAAAGCAAAAATGTAGAAAGTGAATTTGTAAGACAGAGGAAACAAGGGTTAGTAAATCGTAATCAAGGAGGTCTTCCTGTGCTAAATGGTATATACTTTAATGCAAGAAGTATAGCGAATAAGGCGGATGAGCTAAAAGTACAGGTAGATACTTGGGAGTATGACATTATAGCCATTATAGAAATATGGCTAAAAGAGGGGCAGGTTTGGCAGATCAATATTCCTGTTCACAGGATTTTTAGACAAGACAGAGAGGAGAATAAAAACGTGGGCGGGGGGGTGGGGGGGGAAGGGGCGCCACGGTACTGATTAAAGAAACTATTACAGCGATGAGCGATGATATGTTAGAGGGATCATCAAATGAGGCCATATGGGTTGAATTGAAAAGTAAAAAAGTGGCGATCACACTGCTGGCCGTGTATTATAGACCCCCAAACAGTAGAAGGGAGATAGAGGAGCAAATATGTAGGTAAATTGCTGTGAAGTCCAAAAACCATAGGGCAGTAATAGTAGGGGATTTTAACTATCCAAATATTGATTGGGACAAATATAGTGTAAAGGGTATGGAGGGTGCAGAATTCTTTAAATGCACTCAAGAACACGTTTTTAGTCAGTATCTAACAAGCCCCATGAGAAGGGGCAGTTTTGGATTTAGTTTTGGAGAATGAAGCTGGGCAGGTTGAAGGAGTATTAGTGGGAGAGCACTTGGGTGCCATTGACCATAATTCAGTCAGATTCAAGTTAGTTATGGATAAGGACAAGAATAGGCCTGGAATCTAAGTCCCAAATTGGTGAAAAGCTAATTTTGCTAAGTTAGGGAATGATTTGGCCACAGTGGACTGGAAACAGCTACTTGTGAGTAAATCAGTGTCAGAACAGTGGGAGGCATTCAAGGGGGAGATCTGGAAGACTCGGGCCAAACATGTGTCCTTAAAAAAAAAGGGTGGGAATAATAATTCTAGAGCCGCCTGGATGTCTAGGGAGTTACAGGGGAGGATAAAAAAAAAGGGACGCTTATGTCATATACCAACAGCTGTATACTATAGAATCTTTGGAGAAATATAGAAAGATAAGAGGCAAAATTAAAAAGGATATTAGGAATGCTAAAAGAGAGCATGAAAAATTCTTGGC